>NC_136942.1:16079950-16294950 GCF_949987615.1 Pollachius pollachius | reverse complement strand
CTTGGCCAGTATAGTATATAATAAAGTTCAACTTTTTCACCTCTGACTTGTACGTTACACAGTAACAACCCTAGTGGCCTGAGAGCTTCCATGTAGTGTTGCACAATACATAATACATGTATTTTGAAACCTAAATTTCAACCACCGTCATGTGACAATTTTGCCTCCACTAACTCCTCAACACCAATGCATGGAGAGTAATAGTGGCAATATAAGTGAGGAATATATTTGAAAGTACTCTGGATCAAACTTTATAGCTTAATTGGTTGTACAAATCCCATGATGCACACAATGCATCATGCAGTCTTTTCTTAGGGATACTCCACCATTGTGGGATGCCTTCAGAGAGTTGTAGTAATGTTAAATCCTAAATAAACCTACCCTAACCTTGACTAATCAGAACTGTTTAATGTCATGTCTCACAAACAAACTAAAATTTTCTTTCTCTCTAGCTCTTGTAAAGTTGACACATCGTGGCACACTGGTGTCACACATGAGAGAATGTGAGAATAAATGTATCTATTTTTAAGTCCAAAGATACCCTTAGTTAATTTTAGTATCTTCAACATGGCTCTTAATGCTATTTTAAATCTGATAGTAGCCTACCGCCCAATCAGTTTTCCCTTTATTCAACAGAAAGTTAGCCAATACTTTGACAAATCTAAACCTCCATACAAATAAGATATAAAAAATAAATAAAATTTTAGACAGAACACAAATTAAGTATTTCTATTTCAGGATGAGTGGTATGAATGGTAGGTACAGTGGGGCACTATCGGTTTAAATAAAAACTGGTTCTTGGTCTGTGGTGGCATTAATAATAACAACTTATCTAATTCTTTAACTAACTGAGAGATGGACAAAATCGAGAGGGGTCCGGAGAGAATATGACAAAAAAACTTTATCGTTAAAAAGGCAACAACAAAGCCGAGTGGTTTGCAAAGCACTCCCGAATGAATCCCGTACAGCTCCTTATATCCCCAATCCTTTACTCAATACAAAGTTGGACTTTCATCAGATATTGATGTGCATAGAATGTTTTTCTGGGTCACACTGTGTGGATGTCAGTATACTCTCCTGTCTTCTGAATCCCAATGTGACCTTAGAACATATATTATCCTTATACAAACAGAGATGATGCACACGTGTGAATGTAAGCATTGTCCTCAGAGTACATCAAAATGGGAGTAGACTGGACCCTCTCACTGATGTGCCACATGGCACATAACATCTAGGCTAAAGGTGATCAGCTGTTCTCCACTATTAAAGTATCTATATGATATGTAGGCCTAATAATAATCATAGCTTACCATAAAATGTAAGGTTAATTTCTACCACAGGTCCTAAGTTGGTATGATTTGAAGGCACCAGTGAACTAGCTAACGCTTTCCTCTCTCCGGCGCAGGAGTATGTGAGGGGCTTGTGTGACCCAGAGCTGCAGGAGGTAGAGCGATATCCGGTGGACATGCACTGTATCTTCGCCGGTGCCCGAGGACTCTTTCTGGACAGGCTGCTGCGGGACACCAGCGCCGAGGTCCTGGTGCCCGAACCAGGCCGCCTGCGTCTTCTGGGTCGCGCTGAGCCTGTGGTGATGGCCCAGAGCCGAGTTCAACAGTTTGTGGCGCTGTTTCAGGTGGGCAGAATGCTTTAGCTCACTGTCTGTTCGTAGCCAAAGAATCAGATCTCTGTTCCTGCTTTGATGAAAAATGAAAAGAATAAGGGACTATGTATCCTTGAGCCCATTGCTACATTCTTCTTAGCGATTTCTATCGGCATTCCGTTTTAATTGATGCCAATTTTATTTCTGGCAGTCGCATAAGCATGATTCAATTCAGTAAGAAGCTCTCAGGATATCTACTATGTTTGTCAAGATCCGTTGAGCACAATCAACTGCTTCCTAAATCAGATTTCGAAAAAGCAAATTTACTCAAAACATGCTGTTTTCGTGCCTGGTGTCCAGGAAAAGCGAAGCCTGCCTGGTGAGAGGGAGCCAGCCGTGAAACGGGCGTTCAAGTCCTTCGTTGAGGAGAGGGACGACAAATACACCATGGAACTGCTTCTGCTGCCCAGCGCCCTGAAGGAGGAGCTGCTGGGTCTGGCCCAGAGCCCCTCCAGCACACAGCCTGGTTCTTCCCTGGTCGGTGTCATATTAGATCTACATGGACAGTGTCGTTGGGTTGCGTCTACATTTCCACAACCCTATTTACATGGTGCTTAATGTAGTACTCTTGGGCTCATGTCTTCTTTTGCTTTTTCCCCGGCCCGTACCCAGGCGTCTGCCAGTGAGGGGCCGCCCGCCAGCCTGGCCGAGGCAGAGCAGGACCGCTCCCAGAGCAGCACGCCTGTGACGGAGCTCTCCAACCGCATCCTGGACACCAGCTTTGAGGAGAAGGGAGCCGGGGCTGGCCCCTCGTCAGGCGAGGAGGGTAAAGCAGGGGGCGGGATAAGCCTTGGGTTCGAGGCAGCGCACCTGAACGGCGTCCGGCCCTCCCACAAGCGGCGCTCCTCGGAGAGCGAGACCCGCGACACGAAGAGACAGTACTCCCTGGAGCGCTGCGAGGAGTCACTGGAGAGGGAGAGGGAGAGAGAAATGGAGCAAGAGAGGCGGGACAGAGAGAGGGCGCGGGACTGGAGGGAGCGAGAGAGCCGCCTGACCGACAGCTGCAGGACTAAAACGCCCGCCGCCTCGTTCTCGTCCCCGCTCTGCCCGTTGTCCTCGTCCAAAGCCAACACCATCGCGGGCCCCCTCCTTCTGGACGGCAGCGACAGCGCGCTGGACGACGGAGAGACTGTCAGCCCCGAAACCAACCTCCGCTGCCTCGTCAATTTCTTCAGGTGTTTATTGGATTGTAATGTCATGCTCAGAATCTAAAGACAAAGGTTTCTTGTTATATTGTATAGAGAAGGAAAAGGCCAAAATAGTAAACACGATTTTGTGATTGGTCTCGGGGCTTGTGTCACTGAATGATTCTGGTTTCCTTCTAGAACCATGGGCTACCAGCAGGAAGTGGTGGAGCGCGTTGTTAAGGAGACCGGGCAGACGGAAGACACCTTCCTTGTGCTAGAGAGAATCGTTGAGGAGACCAAACGCTTTGAACAAGAAGGACACAGAGGCGAGCAGGGAGCACACCGGTTCTCCTCCTCAGTAGCTTCATCCACTGTGTCCCGTGTCAAAGTCAAGGAGTGCGTCCCCAGCAAACTGTCGGCGGACGCCACTGGCAAACCCGCGGCGAGCATTAAGCCTGCCCACAGCAATGGTCTCGGCCATCGGAGGCACTGTAGCAGCGGCGGAGAAACCAAAACTCAGCAGGTACCCAAAAACCCGTCCTGCTATACCTCACCCTGAAGCTTATCGACAGATACATGGCACAGATAAAGTCCCCCAAAAATGTAAACAAAATGTGCGTTCCTAGCTTCGCACGGTCAGACACCTATTGATCTTTCTCATGCGTCTCTAATGTCACAGGTAGACAGGTATTTAAAGGTCAAACGTCTTCCTCAGTAGCGAAATGAGACGAGAACGAGTCTAACGGGGGAACCGCTTGAATTTCAGGCCACCACGATCAGGAGGAGCTCCACGGCGCAGGGGGGCGCCGGGAGCTGTGACGTCATCACCATCGACGACGACGACGACGGTGACCCTGTCGCCACGGACACCACAAAGCCAGGGAGAGGTGCTTCCCGGCTCACCGGCATGGAACACCTGGACTCGCAGTCGGGGTCGAGGACGGACTACCTGGCCAGGGGAGCGGGGGCAAGCACGGGCAGGGACTACCTGACCCGGGCCGGCGGGACTCAGACCCTGGGCGGCCAGGTCAAGTTGGAGACGGTGACCGCGCTGCGGAGCGTCCCTCAGTGGCTGACCGGCCCCAGCGCCGACCCCCTCCTCACCCCCTCCTCCACCGCTCCCACCTCCTCAAATGTAGGAGTTCCGAGCAGGCGCTTCCTCTTCCGAGCATGGCTGCCTCCCGACAACATCCCTTTTTTTTCTTCTGCTTTTCTTGACTTTAGTTGTTTTCTCGGACTAGCTGGTGCTCTAGGCATCCAAGCATTAAGCCAGATTGTATTAAGCCTTAAGCATTTGACCTTTGAGGCCGAGAGTGCATGGAAATCTAAAAATAATGAACTATTGAGTGAGAGAAGAATTATAATGATGGCAATAATTTGACCTGTACATACTAAGAAAACAATACACAACGTTGCAGAAATGGCCAAAATGAAATCCCTGATATTTTTCAGGGCTTTCATTGGTCATGTGTTCTTTTTGAATGCCCATGTCCATATTGACTCAATGGTTCTAAACTTTGAGCCCTCTGCTACCATGCTTGTTTTGGCTCTGGTTTATCTGCAAGAGGAGTGCTGCATTCAGACACAAGCGCTTTCTTCATAAGACGGTCATGGCTGCGGTTTTGGTGCAGCTCCTGTTTGACTTCAGTATGTTAGCTGTTCAATAACGAGTTAGTAGTTACTGAGTCGATCTTGGGCAGGTCATGGAAAACACATATTATTTTGTTCACAGGTTAGTTGGTTCCTATCAATCACATGGAAGTATGACACACATTTCTTTACCTTGTGGAATGGTTTCTGTTTCTTCCATTATGGAATGATAACACAGAGGGCCACATTGTTCCCTCATGCCTGCCTGGCATTTAACAATACAGAGGAACGCCTCGTCACATGATTTAACCGGCCCTTATCGTCTTTGTCATTCCTTCAGACGGCCAATCCCAAGCTCCGGCACTCTGCGTTGTACATGACCGTCGGACATGCGGGTTCCCAAGGCAAAAGGGTGCAGCCCCCCGCCGTCAGCGACCCACCCATATCGCCGGTGACGGGTCTGGCCCGCTTTCACCAGTCCCTGCGGACGCCGTACACCCTGTCGCTGCCCAATGAGCCGGGGCGGGCCGAGCTCCGGCACATCATCATTGACGGCAGCAACGTGGCCATGTCGTGAGTCACTCGCCCGCACACACCCACAAGCAACAAGCACGCACCTTACAGACTCATACAGGTCCATACAGGTTTGTTATTTATACATGCAGTGATGAGTTGAAATGTGGCATCCTTTGTTGACACAATCCAAAATAAGCCTAAAACCCGAATTAGTTTCGCCCCTTACATCATCATTGGAAAAAAAAAAACTAGCCTTGTGAGACCATCCTGATCTGGCACGGTCCCCATTTTTCCTGCTCTCTGCAGATCAGTCTGGCCTCGATCCTGTTGAAAATAAACAGGGCAGCAATCTACTGAGCAATTTAAACAGTTTTTAAGTAGATTGAATCATGTCATTATGTAAGAGTGAACAGATATCTGCACAGCAGGATTATCTCCGAGAAGAAAATATTGTTTCTTTACTTCCAAACTGATTTGACAAGACAAAATATTGCCGAGGCCTCGCCCATATTTGGAAATCAATTGCTGCCAAGCCAAGGCCAGACTGATATTCATTGACAAACCTGAATATTTAGACAGTCTCACAAGGTGGGTCAACATTTTTACTGTTGTGTACCGTCAGATTTGGTAGACCATTATCGAGTGCACTCTCGCTCATCTTTCACCCATGCCCTTGTGCTTCAACAGCTGACAGCTTTCCAACATTTAGACAGGGCTATCTTATTCACTGTGGATTTTCAATTTACAAATATTTTGTCTAAACCCCTCAAATGAGTCACAACTTGCCCAACTAATATAATGACTAAATTAGAAGAAATCCAGTGAATCCCACTGTCAGGAAGCATTGTCAATTAACTAGCTTTCTCAATTTCTGCTAAATCTTGCATCCTGTTACTTCTTATCTTCACAACCAACCTCTTTTCAACCGCCTCCTCTCGCTTTGAATAATGAATACCTAACTCTTTTCGGGAAATTTTTCAAAGAAAGATTCTGTTTCAATTAAATGCATGAAACTGTAATTTCCCCGAGGGAAAATTCTTGGAAGCAAGTAGATTAAAGGGACCAACAAAAACGGGACATATAAGACACAAGCGACAAAGAGTGGGGTTAAATTTCTGCATATTTCTAAGCTGTTAGTATACACTCTGCGTTGTGTATTTTCATTGTAGTAGAAGTTGAAATCAAGGCTGCTTGACAGGTTGCATCAGAGGGTCGAAAAGATGGTTTATTACAGGATTTAATACAGCAAGGTACAGACTTAGTTTGAATAATCTTAAGTGTAGGCGGGGGAGGAGCAGTCTCCCGACAGGCTCCTTGGCTGTCGATCCCTCTTCTCACCGAAACCAAAGGTTTGGCATGAATATTATACTAAAGAATATCTGAATCACAAAAGAAGGGATGCAGTGATAAGGTATATGGCCATGGCTATGACCCAGACGGCCTGGCACCGGCCATTTGATTCGTCCTTGTAGGAACATAAGCAAATGGAGGTTTGTTGGAATTAACACCTCGTATCAGTTGGAGAGACACTGGCCTGTCCCCACATTAAGGAATGTGAAAACAGAGTGACACCAACATTCTACAGTGGCAACCCCCACATGGAGACAGTACTGTTCACAGCCGAGAAAAATACAGGGGCTAAAATACTGTCTACATATTGTAGCCCCTGGCCAGAGGTCAATGGCTTGATGCATGGCCGATGCTGCCCATGTCTAAAAGTTTAGCAAAGACGGTTTCATTTATTTATTAACATTATCAAATCCTCTTTGTACGTTTTTGTTTTCTCAAATTTCCTACCTTTTTATTTTATCGCATTGGATTTCTAAGATGAACCCATTGCTCTTTCACCTCTCGGTTTAGACAAAGATACCTTTCACTACACTTCCTTCCATCACCTCAAAGGCCTCTTCTTCCTCTCCGTATCCATTGCAGCGCTGCAATGCACAGGCTTATCAGTAGTTTTAAACCTTGTGTAAATATGGACTGTTGGTCCTTGTGTCATCTCTTCCTGTTTCTGATTTCTGCGGTACATGCACTTGGGGACTTCCCTGACGTTGCGTAGCAGCACCAACAACAAGCTCAAACTTTGTATGTGTCGTTGTGCTTGCCTCCATGCAAATCTTGCACTGCATCCCTCTCACTGCACAAGGGTGAGCACTCTTCACAAGCCCACATTCTATGATCCATTGTCCTGGGTCCCATTTTTCATCCTCAGTCTCTAGTTGAATGACTAGAGACTGACTTGTGAGTCTAAGCAATCAGCAACATTTATTAATTCCCTTCATTAAAAGTGTTGCACTTCATTAAACGAGTGACCCGAACTCGGAGGCAGGTTTCACACAATACTTTTGTTTTTATCACAATTAGGTCAATCCTTAGAATATGGGGGAAATTTGGGGCTTCATTGACCTTACTGAAACTGGGCATAACGATGTTCAATGTACCTGAAAATGAAAACCCCCACCATGTACGCACGGGGGAATTTGGGTTAAAAATAATCCCATAGGCAGGTGAGAAAAAAAAAAGAATCCCGTTGTTGTTGTTGTTGTCGTTTTCGGTTGCCCTGGAAACAGCTTGGTGTGCCATTTATCGACTGACGTGCATTGTTTGGGTATTTGCATGTCTCGCCTCTGGGATCTGGGTCACCTCGTGGCTAGCAGAGCCCTATCTCTATCACGTCACAGTGTGATACCAAGCCTTTGAGGAACAGGATACTGGTGTGCGTGCACACGTGCTGCTACCAGGGTTTTTGGTCTGTGTTTTTTTTTTTTTAATGAGCTGCGAACGAAACTCCGAAAGCCACAATTACCATTGTCCTCTTAACATGCTTATTTTATCTTAGGAATCGTCGCTCAGCGTTTATACTTACGCTTTGGAATTGCTTTATGTTATCAACCAACATGCTTCCCATGTTTGTTTATGTCAACACAAAAAAGCAGTGATAAAATTCTGACCTGAAAATAATTTGCTAGTTGTGCTGCCTTTTATGCTTGCGATGTACTTTAGAAAAGATTTGTCGGTACAACATACAAAATAACCAAATGAATTATTAACACTTCTAATTAATTCTCAAATGAACATCAAACTTCCACAGAGACTTTTACTTCCCTTCTGAACCGATTGGAAAAGCCTCACTGTAGCCACCCTGTGGGTGCACTCCCAATGTCAACCGTCATCTCATGCCTCTGTCCTTCTCAGACACGGGCTCCGTCGCTTCTTCTCGTGTCGAGGTATCGCGCTGGCTGTGGAGGCCTTCTGGCGCCGGGGCCACCGAGAGATCACCGTCTTTGTCCCCCAGTGGCGGCAGAAAAGGGACCGGCTTACCATAGGTACAGTACAGTATAGTAAATGCGTGCTGAGCTGGGGCTGGGTGTTTTGTGCGAGATGATGCACACATGCATAAATGCTAAGGCGTGGCCTGTCCTCTTTGGTTCTCTAGAGCAACACTTTCTGAATCAGCTGGAGAACCTGAGGCTGCTCTCCTTTACCCCGTCCAGGGAGGTCTGTGGTCAGAGGATAGCCTCCCACGACGACAGGTGCGTTATCCCCATCCATGCGTTCACTCTCTCCAGCTGTTCCATCCCTCCAGCTGTTCCCCTCCCTCCAGAATGTGGCGTCAGGGGCCACTAGGAGCAAGCTACCGGCTGGCAGATGGATGTGGTCAGCGTCAGGAGAGATTAATATGGGTCTGAGTGTTTGACGTGAGCACTGGAATTTGCCTGGTTGACATAAGAAGACTCGTTCCTCATTCCGAATGACTGATCAATTCCGCTTCAAACTGTTTTAAGTGTTAAGCGAAACTCAAATAATGACGCTGCTCAGCTGGAAATAGGCAAGGAGCCTGTCACTTAATGACCTCGCCCAATTCAATCAACAGGTTCCTGCTCCACTTGGCCGAGAAAACGGAGGGGGTAATCGTAACCAACGACAACCTGAGGGACTTTGTCGACACGTCGGTGTCCTGGCTTCACATCATCAAGGAGAGGTATGTGACACTTTCGGTCATGACTTTTAGAGAGCACTGTTTATTGCCATTGCTGACCTGCCTATCTGTGACTGTTGTCAAAGATATGTGCTTGTTGATGCACACGGGTACATCTTCCTGATGCTAATGTCAAGCGAGTTTTGGGATGAGGTTGTGGCGCCCTCTAGGGGTATTTCCACATATCCCAGAAACTAATGCATGAATATTAGGCCACTGCCCTACAGTAGGATTAACATTTCACCCATTCGCCACACATACGCTGTTGTACATAGCTTATTCATCGCTCAATTCTGGTGTAGTTTAACATTCTTTTATGGTTCAGCTTCTTGGCTTTTGGGCAAGACGAAATAAACTTGTTTTGGTTGTTGCCCCACCAGGCTGCTTCCCTTCACCTTTGTGGAGGACCACTTCATGATACCAGACGACCCTCTTGGGAGGCATGGTCCACACCTGGAGCTGTTCCTGCGCAAGTAAGTTCCAACAACAAGGCCATAATCGATCCGTTGAATATGCTCCCAAGGAGCGGGACCAAACCTCTCCATTCCCCGTCTGTTTGTTAGGCGGAGCACCTTTACTCCTCCACCAAGGAGACGAGCAGACGCCCAGCCCCCAGCCCAACAGCAACACCCCCACCAGCAGCCAGCCTACGGCCAGGACCCGCAGAACTCCTCCGCTTCGCCATGGCCCCAGCCGGCCCACGGCAGACCCCAGCCCATCTGGCCTCAAAAGGGACCCCCGGAGTGGCACCCACCACCCCACCGCTCGCCTTCCCCTTCCACCTCCCGGGAGCCGACGCCGACACCGCCGCCGCCGCCGCCGCCGCCTCCGCAGCGCTCGCAGGCGGAGACCCTGGAGCTGAAGGCCAAGCTGTACGACATCTTCCCCGAGCAGAAGCAGCGCATCGACCGGATCCTCAGTGACAACCCCTACATGAGGGACCTGAACGCCCTGTCTGGCCTGCTGCTGGGATAGATGGAAACACACGCCCACAGCAACACGGCACTGTTGGCGTATAGCCACAACATGCTCATTATACGTTTATGGCCACACCAATCCCAATGTGTTTTCATACCTTTTCACAGGTTCCGCTCGGGGGAGAAAGAGAGAGAGAGAGAGAGAGAGAGAGAAACACAGATTATTTTTTTCCTATTTAAATGAAAGAGTTTGATCACCAAACGAGCTGCTATTGAGAAAGTTATTTGTTAGACTTGCTTCTCCCTCTCCACCCCTCCTAACCATGTCCTTTTCAGTAATCTTATTTGATGAAGCTCAACAACACTTGCATCGACTGAGCTAAATCATTAGCCCTTTGCACAAATTGCACCTTTCTAAAGACCAGGGCTGTGTTCTTGAAACAGCAGGATTTCGCTGACATGTGGGACCAGAAGTAATAATTGATTTTGGTCGAAGACAGCACAATGGTCCTGAAAAGACAAACCTGGCATCCATTAAAGAGGCGTATTCCTTTATGTCCCAAGTTCAAGACTTCCCTGAGACCCTATGGACAGTTGTCATGCATCTCACAAAAGAGTATTTATGAATGGGTTCTTTTTCTACAAATGGCTTTTAAAGAATTTTGTTGAGTGTTCCTACCGTTGGTTGATTTGTTGAAGAATGTGAGTTAAAGTCTGCATTTGCTTCCAGGGATTTTGGTTTTAGAATTGTAATACAGGGGATACTGATATGGAATAATTAATTGCTGTGAGATTTATTGTCAAGTTTAGCCTTAGTTCTTTTGGTTAACTTGTCAGCTACAAATTTAGAGTTGAAATTCAATTCCAAAAGGATTTATGCTGCCATTAAACCAGTTCCTATCATCCTTGCTCCGGCGGATACATATTTCTATACAATCCAATGCCTTTCTTTGCTATTTTGAATCTTAACGGTTTTCCGTAATTATTTGATTGCCTTGATTTCAGTTAAAATAGAAATGGTTTGGGCATATACAAATAAGATCAACTTTGGTCAAGAGACTTGAAATCCTTATCTTTACCTGGAAATTGTCTTTATTGTGGGGATTTTCTGTGTCTGCAAAAAATCCAAGAAATCTCTTAATTTTTCCATGTAGCAATTCGGTTCATTCTAGGTCTAGCAATACCTGTTAGGACTAATGCTATCCTATCTCCATGCCCTTGGATTACAGTTTGGTTTAAAGTAAAGCCTTGTCTTTGGCAATCTCTCCATTGCTCCATCTGTTCTAAGGTGGCTCAACACAAGGGTGTATGTTCCTTGTTACTCATTTATATAATAATGGGTTGAAAGTTACAATGGTTACGATGGTTATGGAATCTAAAACTTAATTGAAATAACTAGGTGAGTACAATTATTGGGTTTAAATATTTCCCTTAAACTTGGATTGTTTTGATCTTGATCTCCAATACAACTCCAATAGAGAATGTTTTCTGCACTGCCCCTCCCGGAGCTATTGCTAATATGCACTGAATTTGGTTAATCTACTAAACGTTCATCAGGAAGTTGATGTAGTTATTTGTCTGTTCTACTTCATTTTCCATGTACATTGTTGCTTTTCTAAAATCTTTATTTGTTATGGCCAAACTGCACAAATGTTTTTCTGTATCTGGAAAGTTTATTGAATACAGCATATTGTGACTATCGTTCTTTTTGCCATTTCTCGGAACAAGCAAGCTTCGTATAGGTCCGAGTACAAGTCAGTGGATTATTTTGAGTTTTGTGTTCTTCAGTTTGGTGTCGAGCATCCGCTACACTTGACCATCCACTAGGGAGCGATGTGCACCAACTATCAATGTTTCACTTGCGCTTTCAACAGATCATCCTCAAATAGCATTATTGTATCCAGCTTTTAGTTATCGAACAGGATGTCCAATAGTGTCGACAGAAAGGGCATGTTGTACCAGACCAGAGTTATCCCTAAATTAGTTTTGTGGTCTAAATGAAGAACAAGTCATCCGAATACTGACCCACAGATATTGTTAAAATTGTGAAGAGAAATACTGTCTGGCCATGTGTAGTATAATTAGTTCATCCATCAAACCGTATTCAGTGAATACCCATATTGCAGACTTTACGTGGGGAGATATTTAGGGACTGCTGTTCTAATGATGCCCGCTTATCCCTCTGTGGTTATTTGTCTGCCTGGTTTCTGGGGTAAAGCCTATATGGTTTATGAGCCAGTCTGCCTGAAAGTAAATTATAATATGGACGCCAAGATTTAAAGTCGTATGAGGCACTGATATCTTCCTTTTTATTTTTTGCAGGAAATGGACCACAAATGGAGACAATTGATTAAAGAACATCTTGCGCTTCGTTGTTTGTTCGTTTCAAACAGGCAGCATCATCTTTAAAGGTGATATATTATACCGCCAGGTGTGTGTGATTAGCCGTTACAAGCCGTTTGGAAAATCAGCCTCTTCTGACATCACAAGTGGGCGTGTCCACCTCGATGTATGACAGATTTGCTACAGTCCACTGGTAAGGGTGGTATATTGATCTATCCAGCACACATCTCACAGCTGGTGGTATACTGTATATTTTAAGCAATCTGGCCACCTTTAGGCACTCTGACCTGACTCGCACAAGTAGTGGACTAGTCTTTCTAAAGACATTCAATAATTTTCTATTTGACTTCTTTCTTTGACATACAGAGTCTAGCATGTAAACATGATTATATTAGGCGACGATGATGATCTTTTTCTTCTCAATTAGCCAATGCTGATCGACAGCAGTAGCACTTAGACTTCTAGTATTGTTACTGTTAATAAAGGCCCCATGTTTGTCATTAAGACTATAATGTTGCTGTTTATCCTAAACTAAATTGATGCCAAGTTTTAAGCTAATTGTGATTTTACATACACAGGTTAAGTAAAGATGTAGTTCCTATATGCAGCATGGCAGCAGCGAGTGGACGTTTTTTTTTCAGTCTTGGAACCTTGCTCTAATATCGAAATTAATGGTCTTCACATATTTGATTGGTAGTATACTTTATGTGAATTTTTCTCTCCAGTAATTAGTTAAGTTTACATAAGTAATGAGTTGGACTTAAACGTAAATCTAGCATTTTACTTATTTTGTTGAGCATCCGATAAAATATACATGTGCTTTTCCATTATGAGTCTGATCATTCACGCCACACAGAAGATTGTGCAAATGAGGACAGTCTGACGGGTTGAGAGAAATTAAATTATGATCTACTTAGGATGCTCATGATCATCCCACTGCTTATCAAAGATGTGCTTCTGAAAGGGTTAGGCAGGGAAGGCTAAGTTGTTAAGAAAAGGTTAAACAACCATTCTCCTGAGAAAAGATGTGCAATCATCAAACGTGTGCCCTTGCGCAAGTCATGCATGTTGAGTTGATCGACTATTTAAAGTAGAAATGCGTTTGATAACAAAAGATTTATTCTTAGCAGTACTACATATTGCTGAATTCTAGTGTGATGTCTTCAAGTTCATGAGGTTTCACAATTTGGGTGACTTTTTCCATTTGTATGCCTCCTTGTTCTTAGCATCAAACGTTCATCTGGCCAAGGACGAGACTAACCTCTTAATCCACCTTTACTTGAAAGAAACCTCTGGATTCAATGGTACGGAGCCCCCCTGGGGTCACACATACAGTCACAGACTTGTACACACGCATGCATGCTAAATACACAAATGATTCAACCCCATATTAAGAAGAGGGGATAACATAATTAGCTAAGCCGGTTGCATACTACTTGTCTTTGCTCTCCACTTGCCTTGTTTCTAGAATTTGGATATGGACCAACCACACTGTCTCTATGAGAGCCTGATATATCTGTCTCATGACTTCAAAATAATACTGCTAATCCAGGATATTTTAGTTTCACTCAAGTTTTCACACCGTTAGTCAAAGTCTTCAGCAAAGGCCAATCAGGTTGATGTAGATGGAACTGCATGGTGGACATTTGGTGTTGAAATAATATTTTTTCATCATTGGGTCCAGATACATTTTCATTCAAAATAAACTGTTCAGCATTTTTATAATATTTACCTTTGGTGATAAATTGTACCTTTTCCCGCGGATACAAACAGTTTTCGCCACTGACAGCAAGCTCGTAACATTCATACCATAATAATGCAAGTGCAAGGGTTTTCATCAGTCGGCCATAGGCCAAATCCCCATTGTGTTACCTCATTCAGGGAGGGAGTGCCTTAACTTTTTATTAAATTTTTTTACTTTTGAGATTGCCCCTTTAAGTTATTTAACTAGTTGTTTAAAATAGGAAAGCTGCTCCCCGGATTCCTTCCTTCCCTAAAATTGAAGTAAAAAAAAAAAAACACCAATCAGCATTAGCTCCAGAAGTGGCAGCAGCAACAGCATCTCAGGATCCAGGGAACGCCCTATGGGGTATGCAGGGCGTGTCTGACTTGTGGCCACTTCCAGCGTGACCAAACTAAACTGTGGGCTCGGAGAGCCTTGGTCAGGGATTACAATGGGCCGCACGAGGAGCTTGTGAAGGGGTTAAGACAAGCGGGTGCTGCTGCTGCTGCAGTGAGCCTATGCATGGAAAAAAACGGCACTGCTGTGCCCACACTGTGCATCTTATTGCATATTACAGGACAGGCAAAGTTTCCTAACTGGCTGGTTCTACACCAGTTTCAACTCAAAAAGTATAATGTGTTTGTTGGTAGTCTATTTTGGCTGCATACATCCGTGCAAATAAGAATGCACCAATTTACCACCATAAGCATACAATTCTTGGTTTTGAGAGTGCATAAGCTAGTGTATGAGAGAGTTTATACCTTTCCAGTGCCTCTCATCGTGCAATATGCATGCCTGCATGTGTCCGTATGTGAGTTTGCGCGTGCTTGCAAGTGCTTGTCTGCATGTCCGTGCGTGTGTGCTAGTGGGTGGGTGTGCTTGTGTGTGTGTGTGTCTGCGCATACACACATACACACACACAAACATGACCATATGTACTTGATTATATGCACATGCTTTCTTTCCCCAAAGTCATATGTGAGTGGTACAGTGGACGAGGTGAAGGGAGAAATTGTAATTAGATCCTCAATGTGGATGCAGCTTGCCTATTGAAAAATCACTTTTGCATGGTTTCATGTCTTGTTACACACACACACACACACACACACACACACACACACACACACACACACACACACAATGTCTACTCTGCCTCTGACATTCCTTTCCCTTCCCTTCCTTATGAAATCCTTTTTTCCACTGCCCTCGCTTAGTCGGTCCTACTGACTTTACCCCTCTTTGCCTCTCTCGTTCTTTCCTGTCCCACTTCTCTCTGTTACTTTCCTCCATCTACTCTGGCACTTTACCATTACCTTTAAACCCATATATTTCCTGTCCTCTACTTTTTTCCCGCCCTCCCCACTTGATTCCCTTCTCTCACCATGTGTTGTTATGTCCCAGCAGAAATAACCAGATTCAACTGGCATTCCAGAACAGCTTAGCATTCCCGTGGGTTTGGAGCCCCCATCCCCCACCAGCCCTGAATCCCCTTCTCCGCTTACCCCTCAAACCTCTCCTCTGACAAACTCCCTGCTCCCTTCTCTGTGATTCCTTGACATTCCGTTCCTCGAGTTGTTGTACCTTTCTGTATTTTTTTACTTTTCTTTTTGTGCTGCTTGCATTTGCTTCTGGTTCATGTTGTGGTTGTGTTTCATATGTGGACAATAAAATCGTTGCCGCATTGACAGGTTGGGTCACTTGCATTTCGAGGTAGGCTATACATTGTAATGCACTAGTACACATGCCTGTATACCCTCTTTGTGCATTATGATCTGATAAAGAGAGCATCTGTCATAAACAGGGCCTGTTCAATTGCAAAGGAATAGGTTGTAATACACCTGACACATAGCAATATGTGTCTGTAAGACATTGAATAAGGTTAAGGTAAAAATAATAAATAGATATTCAAATAAATATTCCATAAGGTCACAAAGAGAAAACTTTTTTCGATTACACATATTAGATATTTGTATCTGTTTTCACCCTGTTTCTTCTTTCTTCTTTCCAAATATTTAAATACTTTCCCACATGCCCATTCACTCTAATGGTTACTCTATCTAAATGTGATTGATTTTCTTTCCTTATTTCTATCTTTCTTTCTCTCTCTCCCTTCTTTCTATGGACAAGACAATAAGATTACATAACCAGTCCTTTACTCTAATCTCTCTCTCTCTCTCTCTCTCTCCCACACACACACAAACAAACACGACATTGAGACATACACACACATCAAACGGCTATAGGTGGATGTGTTATACAGGTATACCCATACTGAGATAGTGGTTTACCATGGGGGCCTACCTTTCAAAATGCTTTTGTGTTTCGTTTACACATTCAATAATAAACACATTTCAAGAGTAAATAAGTAGCAGTAATAGTAAATGTGATTTTATATTTGAACAACAATATCATACTATAACACTAGAGCCGATAAGCTGTGGCAGCTGCTATCTGGAAAAAGCACGTCCCCGCGACAAACTTCAACAACTGTGCGCGAGCCCGACCGGCTGGTACAAACGTCTCGTTTGAGCTCCAAGTGCAGCGCGAATGTGGATACATCGAGCTAACGAATGAAAAACGATAAACTGAATCATTTGGTTAATAACATCTAGACATCCATTCATTTCGCCATAGTACGTTCTGGGACACTTCATCTGAGGCAAGTATCACGACCTATGCAAGTAAAACACAATTTTCGCTACAGTCTCTGTTCGGAAAACAACAGCCTTGCTTGAGCAAATGGTAGCTAAGCACCTAGCTGATGTTAGCTCGGTTCATTAGCGCTGCATCAACGTTAGCTTCGCCTAGTAACCAGCTAGCTAGCAATGCTAGGTGCTTAGCGTCCTCTGGTGCTGGTCGTGTAAGATACTCATGTCTGCATTTCGCTAGGATTCTTGAAGTATATCGATCGTCCTGGAACATAAACAATCGATATGCTGCAATATCGGAGTGTTAGTTGACGTTTCCTTGTTGGTTGAGATGTACTCGCAGAGCTCAGCTCCTAGTGTACTGGCTAACGTCGCTGCTTTACGGCAGGCAAGGCCCTGTTTGTCTGCAACGTAAGCTAAGCTATGTCGTTATGTGTTCTGACAGACCGGGCATTTTCTGTAAATGTTCATGCAATACACTAGAAGCATGTCGTTGTTTTGGTGGCATTTTAAATGTACATGATTGGTTGATGACGTACAGGGGCCAGGCTGACAACGAGTGTTTGATTAGATGTGTTGGTGGTGGCGGACGATAACAGAGCTAACGTTGCATAGCTTCTAAACGTATATGACCTGTCTCAGAGGTAATGACAGCGTTATGAATACCCCCGGATATGGTGCCTATATTTCACTTAACATTGTCCAACGTTGACCTTTCACTGGACGTTTTAAAATTTAAAGCCCTCAGTAGTACATGTTGCATATTATTGACGCAAGAAAGAAAGACTCCCGGACATTTTAAAAGCGTCTCTATGCGTGGGGCCAGTGAGGGTAGCCTAAAGATACGCCTCCCAGATCTCTGCCTTGACCTCAACCACAGCAACATATTAGCTAAGCTTTACCATGTTTAACATCAACGTAACCCATCACCTCATAGTAGCATTATGAATAGAAAGGCCGTCTGATAGTGCTGTCGGGAGTATATGCATAAGCACAACAACGTATACCTCACAATTGAATTTCGCTTTTGCAGATCGATCGGCAGTGATCTAGAATTTGCTCAGGGTAGAATCCGATTATTTTGAATGGAGAACAAACAGATGTTGTATTTCTGAAGGGACTCAGCGCAATGATCGTCATGTATTCTTTCAAATAACATCCCAAATCTGAAATTGACTGGAACAAATATGGCATGGGTGTCCACTATGGTTAGTTTTGCTGCGCACTGTTTTGCATTTTTATAGAATTATTAAAACTCAGGGAAACGTTCTAGTCACAGCTTGTGATGACAACAATTAAATAAGTGATGTGTACATTCTGGTGACCATTGTTTAGTGATTATTACAATTTCCCTCTTCCATGCCTTTGGCGGTATATTGATCATGACCTTAATTTGAGGTTGAAAAAGGCTTTTGTCTGGGTTTCAGGGTTATCAAGCCATTCCTCTTGGTGGGCAAACCTCATTAACGGTTGCATGTTTCAACAGCCAATTTCTTTGTAATTTGCCCATGTGCGTTGGGCTGATGGGGAGGCGTGATACTAGGAGTGACTCATTGACTATGTTTACATGGAGTGTATCACTCCAATTTCAACCTAATTAAGATCGAAATGTTCGTACAAGCATCTTAGTTTTTTGGATGACCTTAATCCAAATAAGGTTGGATTGCGTTAAGAAATACCTGTTATGCGTTCTAATTTAACAAGACAATTTCGGTTTTGTTTTAGACTTTATCTTATTGTCTTATTCAAATGTGGCCACTGGTCCTACAATGAATGCAGAGCGATTGTTATTTGCTGAACAATGAGCCAATTCTTGGTCGTAATACCAATCTCTCTCGTTCCTTTGAATGTGGAGGGTTTTCTGCATTTCCTTGCTGCACACTATAGCTGAAAAATCATCTAAAAAAGTAGAGGAGAACTGGATGAACAACATGTTGGTGCGAATCAAGGAGCTGTATTTTTACATCCTTAAGCCAGAGCTTCGTTGTTGAATTTATTTTCTTTAGCTGTTATTTGTCTCTTCTTTGTTTTTAGTTGTTTTGTGTTACTATGACTTGATGAAGTTGATTAAGTGTGTTTGTCTCTATTAGGCTGCTGATGAACTGCCGCCTGTTCCAGATGGCTCATTGTTGTTGCTACTGCTGTGCCCCTCTTAATAATACACTAGGCATCGACTACTGTCAAAGTGGTCAGTTGTGTGTGTGTGTGTGTGTGTGTGTGTGTGTGTGTGTGTGTGTGTGTGTGTGTGTGTGTGTGTGTGTGTGTGTGTGTGTGTGTGTGTGTGTGTGTGTGTGTGTGTCGTTTTTGGGGGTGGCGTCTGGTGATAATGTGAGCAGATGTAGTCCAAAGTCAGGGGAATTTATTGCATCTGGCCATGGGGGTCTTTCAAGAGATGGCGGCAGCTCCTTCTGTCACTCTTAACAGAGGAAAAAGGCCCAATACAATATTGTTTCTGCATAGTAAAGCACATAGGTACTCAAACTGCAGCCTCGATGGAGGCTCTTGTTTTTTTGCGAGCATGCATAAATGCCCATTTTAACATAACCATATTGTACCAAATACATTTCTTAACTCAGTTTACTACTATTAAGAAGTGAATTGGACATGCAATGGCTTTCAACCGGGTGGCCCTTAGACCAAAGGTGCTGAACTCTGTACCCATCGTGTTGTTCAGTGCAGGGCTGCGCCTTTGCTTTGCTCCATTCATGCCCTAGACATGAATGGATTTCAGAGCATCCTTTGCCGCCCACCACTTCCTAACTGATTGACGGCTTCATCTGAAGAACAGCTAAACAATTCCCCCTTGTCAATGTGCTCACAAACCCCTGCTTTAAATACATTTGAATTCAACTTTACATTGGAAAACATACACATTGGTAAAAAAAAAAAGGCACAGTAAAATGTAATGGAACATTTCTATGTCATTTTTGTCTTTTACTCATTTTCACACAACTGTCATTGCAGCATCTCAGGGTTCAACATGTTTTGATACTAGTCGGTTCAGACAAGTAGATCTTTACCACTGGCCCCAAGACAATTTTTACTGGCCTTCACTAAAAGTATTAGCTCAATTTACTTAAGCAGTATCACTCATGGCTTTGCTTCACTGCCATCTTAACCCTCTTGACTCGGATGAATCGTGTGAGGGATGTTTTTGTTAACCTCTTGTGCTTCAGATTCTTTTAGCACGGGCATGATCGGGATAGCGAGTTGAACGCCTTTCAAAACTCCCAGAAGAATGGCAAGTGATAGGTGGCGTCCAAATTGTTTTCATGCTTGATGTTGTCCCAAAATAATAATTCTACGGGATGTCCTCATCAACTCTGTGAGCTGTGGTCTGTAGAACAGAGGTGATACCAATCGCTAATAATTGGCCTCAACTGCAAGCCTGTCTTTGAAACAATCTTCCCATCAGAAAATGAAGATGGAGGGTACGTGGGCTGTAAATCTTCAGCAAGTGATATTGCGGATTAAGGAGAATTCTTTGCCCTGCCATACTTAAGAAGAAGAAAAAGCTCCAGCAGATGATTTAAAGCCAATTATTTGAGGCTTTGTTTTGTGGCTTAACTGTTTTTCCATCGGAACAAATGCTTGTTTTTGTTTGTGCTCACACTTTACCGAGACCAGACAGAGCAGAAAATAATGACGTCTGAAGAGACGGAAGGGGAAGACGCTAGCAAGAAAGGGATGGAAGGTGTCAGCGAGGGCAGCTGGAGAGGCAGCACACAGCCAGACAAGACTGTAACCTGAGACCAGCTCCGAGGGAGACAGAATGTGTCGGCTGGGGGCAGAGAAGGGGGGGGAAATTAAAAATAAAAAAAACTGCCATAGGAGAGAGGCAGCCTGAGAGGAGCAGGGAAGGCTGGAGCCAAGCGCAGGCTGAGAGGCCACTGAAAGAGGGTGCATGTTTTCTAAGGAGAAAGATACGTGATGGAAAGGAAACATGGAGGATGCAGGGAGCAAGGGCACTGCAGGTTGAGCTTGAGTGTGGACTCTGAGAACGAGATTAGGTATTGCTTTTCTGTACCATTACGGCACAGAAAGATTGGCATTCAATTTTACACATCCACAATAATGAACCTGCGTCTTAGTTCCAATTCAAATGCGATCATGCATCAGTTTCCCTATTGTGTCCTTTAAGTCCTCTATTATTTATTATAGTTATAGTATCATTAGCAAGTATTTAAATGATACATAATCCACTGAGGGAGAGGGAGCCGAGTGTCTCGTCATCTCACGTTCCCTCTACAGGGAGTTCCCCTACTGTTGTTCTTTCACTCTCTCCTCCCTTTCTGTCAGTCTGCCAAGCCGGCCATGGTAGTGGAGGGTTGCCTATTTTGTTTGTCAAATTTTGTTTCTCCAGCCGCTTGGATGCGACGGCAAAGTCTGGTTCCAAGATGCATTCTCACCTTTTTGCCACCATTTAAAACCAGCTCCTTCCTTTTTATTTAAGGCGAGATTGGAAAACAGGCACACACAGAGGATATAAGCCTGTTTCATGCAGACTCGGCACTGGGAAGAACAGGGCTGCTCTCAGCTGGAGCTGGAAAATAATAATTATCCAGTGGTGAAACTACAGTGGCTGGACGAGACAGCCTCGTGTTCCTTGCCAACTTTTCCAGTGATCCAGTCGTTGTTGCCAGAGCACTAGGATGTATCAAGGAAGGTTCAGCACGGCTGCACACAGGCTGAAGGCTCCAAAATAAGAGAATGGGCTGGCATAGCTGTTGGTTGAATCGGTTTTATGTTTTAAATCTAAAGACGTATATGAACTTTCTTTAGATGACTAACGATTATCCAGATGGGCAGGTTTGCTGGTATCTCTCAAAGCTGGAGTAACTGCAATTTCCACTACAGTTTCTTTGGATTATCTCCAAGCTATGCACGGCTGCTTTTTTGTGCTGGGGGGGTTCTCTTGATTTGTTCATCACACAGACAGTCCACCTTTTTGATATGAACTTCCAACAGAAGACCACGTGGAAGGAATTGAAACCTGGACCTTCTGTTTTGTGGGTCTTTAAAAAGAAGAACTTGTTTTATTTCAAGCAGATGTCCAACAGGATTTCCCTTTTACACATGGGGATCATCGCTACGAGCGGCCACACTGATGTTCTTCCTCTATGTCTTTAGGCGGAACGAAAGCTTAACCGCCTGCTAGACTTGTGCTGCTTGACCAGCCCTCCTCCTTCAACCTGTAGTCCCTTATAGCTATTACAAAAAGGAACAGGACAAAAGGTGAATGGGCTTGTCAAGGATATTCCTCTCCATTCATGCCCCCAGCCTCTGGTTAACATTATGGTTTTTGACACAGACAGACAGAAACAATCCGACTGAGGTGGCACCAAGCTGTTGTTAATTCCTGTGCCTCTGTGGTAATTATAAATGCTAGGGCTTGGTAATACATCACTATATACAGTAGAAGTGGCTTGGTTTTCAAGAAGTGAGTTTGAGTCTGTCTGTGTTTAATTTGTGTCTGTGTGCTGCTTGCTCCTACATATCGCATGCTCCCACAATGGGTGTGTAGGTGTTTGGGAACATATTTACCATGTCACAGCTGCCCTTTTGTGTTTTTATTTACCTGATGATGATGATGATGATGATGATGGCCTATTTAAAAATTATAATTGACCCATCACTCTTGTTCTCTTATGTAAACATTATGATTTCATGTTGTCATATCTGCATTACTCATGAGTCTGTTTACGCAGCCTGCTTGCTTTGGCTTTGAGTCAGCGAGTCTTATGTTTTGAATATGTGTGTTTATTATGGTTGAATCCTGGCACAATTTAAAACATTTTTATGAGGTTTACATCTAAGGTAGCCATGTGATCCTTGGTAGATGAAAAAAATTGAAATTTGATGAAAACCTCTGCATGTCCGTATAATAAATATTTCCAATATGTATAGCCCACAAGCCTTGCCTGAAATAAAACACTTAAAATAGCTGTCGAATCAGGGTCCTAAATCCATGGTCCTTAATTTGTATGTCGTGTTTGTTTTTTTACTTGCCATTCATAAACTTTTCTCCTTTTTTCAGAGGTCCTCACATTTCAAGAGGAGAAGAAAGCCCTACTGAGGAATCTTATGGACGAAGGTGTGTTTTCTTTTTTTTTCTTCTTTTTTTTGCCAGTAAGGTTACAGAGGATGACAGTTCCCTTATCTTCATCTCCCTCACCCCCCCAGCTGGCTGGGGGGGTGAGGGAGATGAAGATGAAGATGTTCTGTGTTCTACCCCTTAACACATGAGAGAAGTAAGCTTCTTCCTGATGTTGCCCGTTCCACTCTCCTTTCCCTCCTAAAAACGTAAAAGCTCTGCTTCTATGAATCCAAACCTTAGAACCGAAGAATATTGTGCATGCAGCTACAAAGTACTTCTATGACAACTGCAAAACTCTAGATGTAGCGAATTGTAAGTTATGTACTTGCATGGTCTAGACACTTATGCTAGGACTTAAGACTGTCCATGTGAAGTTTATAGTTGTTAGTCCGGGGTTGGCTTGGCCCACTATGAATACTAATCAGTTGTGATTGGGCATCCAACAACATTGAAATTGGGTCGGGAGATGGTTTTTCCTTAGTTCAGAAATAAGTGAAGCAAAATGTTGGACAAGCAAAGAGAAAGCAGAAAACCTAAATGGTTGATTGCAAAAAGGTATGTGTCTGACCTAGAGAAGGGTGCCACGGTTTGTTTACTTTATATCGAAGGACTATTGTCTTTATAGTTTGTCCAGTGTGCCAGAAAAAAATGTATCATGTGTAATTATATTTTCAGGCAACATGGATACTGTTTTGTTGTATAGTTGATTAGTATAAATATAATTCATATATTGGTACCAAGATTTTCTGACGGATTAGGGTTTAAACGGTTTAATATAATCTGTTTTGAATTCATTAAATGTTGTCAAATTTAGCATAGGAAGTGGGAAATGTTATTATCCCCCCCCTCCCATAAAATCACATCCTCATCATTGTGCCACACACTATACAGTTTAAACCATTAGAATGCATAAGCCCTAACGAAAGCTGACTCAACTCTGAGGACATTTAAAGCTATCTGGCACCAAATTAATCTCTGGGCCCTGTCTGTTTGCTATTATATCGGCCGAGACACTTCCTATCTCATATACTGGCTGTAAGTGATGCTATGTTTATCCCTCTGTGAGATCACTTGAGCTGTGCAGGTCTCTTCTTGTTTTAGTCCTGTGTGCTGCCAACACGTTACTGTGTGTACCCAACAATTAATCTATGCTCATAAATTTCCCGTACGTGTTTTTGTGTATAATACTAGAAGCACATAAACCTAGCCTTTTCTATTCACAAAGAAGCATGCAATCGCAATTACTGCCTTCTCTCGGTCAGGTGTTTTTGCTAATGCTTTTTGGTCATATTTTTTGGACGTAAGTAAAACACCTGTAATTTTCTCTGCTTGTCGATGGGTCAGTAAGTAATTAATACGTTTGAACCAACAAGTTAACATTGTCATCTTAGCAAAATACATGAGCTCATCGCAGCAGAGCGTGACTTTCATGTGTGCATGGAACCCTTGTTGCTAAGTACTTGGCAACAAGGTGCATTAACTGCTTTGCTTGGTGGGCTCCCACTAGTGACAGCTTGGCAGTCAACAAGCCTAAGTCTCTGAAATGGGCTGTAGATAAGAATCAAGAACGACCAAAAGTAGTCCGGGCCCATCTCTGATTGAGCTCTCCCTGCACAACGTGCGACATGGAGTGTTGCATTTCACGCACCTGTGATTGACAAGCCAGATTAATTCTCCAAGCCAAGATGAATTCTCCAAATCATTTCGGGGTAGAGATGGCCAGATTCGACAGAAATGATCCTGGAGCGGTCTGAAATTTAAATAGTGAGCTAAATAAATATAATTAAGGTAGCTGACTGACAGTGGCCTTGGCCCTGATGCTAGCATACCAGGACTAGGCCTACTAATAGCCAGCCAGTCATTATCTCTGTCACAGCAGTTGTGTTTACAGGCAGGAGGGTGGCCACAGGGACGAGCGTGTGGGTGCCCTAACAGATGTGCTCACACAGTACCTTTCCAAAGACTTTGCTGTGCTGCCAGCTTACACATGGCACAGGAGCTTATCTGCACAATCATGGTACAGATAAAGTTACCACATCTGTTATAGGCGTCTCATGGTTGAAAGTACAGAATCCTTGTAGTTCCTTGTGCCACATCCAATACCGGAAGTGGCATTTCCATAAATTCCAAATAAAATGATGCACAGATTCCACTTTTTCTCAGGCCAGGTACAAGTTCTTACATTTGGGTTTTCGCAGATACCGGGAGGGGGCGTGTTAACGCCATGGTTACGACCCACGGCAACTTTGTGATGCCTTTTTTTAGTACCGTCGTTGTGTAGGAGAATTATAACGAGCGATGTTGTATATGAAATGCGTCACATACTATAGGTGCCTTACCCTCGGACGTGGGTATTAAGTAAATCGCTGCTCAGGCGGAGCTTCACCATGCACACCACACACACACCGTAGTGGTATACAATAAGTGTCTGCAAAGCTCCACTTTCTCTCTGACACCGCAGTCAACCACACGTCCACATGAAACGCTCCGCCGGTTCCCTTTTTTCTCTCAATTGCAGACTAAATTGATGAACAGTGATAAAATGGCATAGAAAACCATGTCGATCATATATGACAAATTACAAAAGGTTCACTGGCTCTTCAAAATAATGTTGCGTAGAGCGGCTTCGGGGGGGTTGTATCAGAGTTTTTTTTTTATTTATGAGTACATGAGCACAGTATCGGGCCCTAGAACTGGTATCGGTGCATCACAAGTAAAGTGCACTGGAGCAGCAGTAGCATGTTGTTCTTGCTACATGCGTACGCCTTTATTTATAGTCTAAAGGAGAGGTGGGGAATGCAGGGTGCGTGGTAAGAGCTGCAGAAAGACCTTCCTGGGTATGACTAGGACAAGAGCCTTTCTTTTAGTTCTGTTGATGTGGCGTTTTTGCATTCATGTCAGGGTAATGCCCCTGCCAGGACCAAGGTATTGGTGAGACTGTGCAGTGGCCTCTGGTCCCAAGCCTGTAGAACACTGCATGTTGAGCATTCGGCTCAGTCTATGTAGGCTGTCTGTCCAATTGTATCTGTATTCCTCGAACACTCGTTTCTTTCCCTCCCCTACGTGTTTCCCTCTTCTCCCCTGTCTCTTCCTGTCTGCGTTCTGGGTCGTACTGTGAAGTTTCGTGTCTCTTTCCTTAAGGCTATTAAAAGGATGAGCTAGGCCGGGCAGGCCAGCAGGTGTAACAAACACAAGCTAACGGTGTCTGTGTGTACACATACACACAAACACAGCGACTGGGATTTGCTTCAAAGTATCTATTAGCATATCAGCAGTCTAATGTATGAATAATAACAGCAGCACCAGATAAAATCAAAACCCAGTTTACAATTATATCAACTCAGTGCTCAAGATGGCAAATATTTAAAAATACCTTTTTATGAAGCTAAGTAAAAACCTTTCAACCCCAATCAGATGACCCCTTATTTTTACTCTTCTACTTCTCCTCCGGCTTACCTGGTGTGTTTCAGTGGTGTTTTATGGTTCATCACACAACGTTTCTATAAAAAAAAAAAAATCCACATCGGCCGGCCACACCTTTGCTTCCTTTAGATCCTCATCCCTGTCTCTTCCTAGCTGCACACCCTCCCTCATCTCCCCCTCCTGCTATCTCATCAGTTCTGAACTACACAGTTCACAGGAGGAAGAGGCTGTTCTCCCTTTCCCCTAATTTCTTCCTCTTAGTGCTCCTCTCTAACCGTTCCCAACCTCGGCTCCACAGGCTGTCCCGTTTTTAGACATGCAACTGTTGCCAAGGCAACCGCACAGCACGATTGGAAACAGCAGTTCTCCACACGCGCACACACACACACACACACACACACACACACACACACACACACACACACACACACACACACACACACACACACACACACACACACACACACACACACACACACACAGAGGACACGCATACCACACACATCTGAGTTCACTCCACTTTTTTGTCTAGTGTCTACCTTTTTATTTCACTGTGGATGAATATCTCTGCCAAACAAAATGCATGTTGGGGATTGCACAGTATTGCAACCAATTCTGCAGCAGGGGCTGAAAGGGTAGGGGCTATTCTGATACAATCATTTATCTTAAAGGTTGGGGGGAAATATCAGACAGAACGTTGCTGCATTTCCTACCAAGTCGAGGCGTTGTTTATCAGTTTGGTCGCTCAGTGGTCAGGAGTTGTATTCTCACTCACCGTGTTCCCATTCAAACCTTCCATTGCCCGTCCAGGATGAGTAGGGGACTGTCCTCTGTTTACTACCAGCGACACGCAGATACCATCACAGTCACATCACCCAACCCCCTCGTCTGTTTTGTCCTAGAAATGAGTCGCCAGACCGCCACCGCGCTGCCGACAGGAACCTCCAAGTGCCCCCCCTCCCAGCGCGTGCCCACCCTGTCGGGCACCACCGCCTCCAACAGTGACCTGGCCAGCTTGTTTGAGTGCCCCGTCTGCTTCGACTATGTCCTGCCTCCGATCCTGCAGTGCCAGTCAGGACACCTGGTAGGTACACACCCCACACCCCATCCTGGCTGAGCAGGGACCTTCCCTGGCAGGATCTACTGCTCCAGATGGTCTCACCGGGTTTGTATGGAAGGACTCCATAGTGAGGCTGACATCAAAACAACAAGGATATTTTTGTTTGGCTTTCATTTAGCTTTTCGTTTTGACTCTATGGTTTTCAATTTTGGCTTAGTTTGAATTGGTTTTAATGGCAGGTGTATTGGTTTGGTTTACATCTTTTAAAGAGCTTAGTCTTAGTTCAGTTTCTATTCGTTTCAGTTTAGAATTCTGTCATTTATTTGACTATCGGCCATTTGTCAGAGGCATGATCGAAAAGGTCAGAAAAAGTTTTCAACTGTTTCTTTTGATAATAATTATGTATTTACTTAATTATGGACACTTGTAAAATGAAAAATTGACGAAGACAAAATCCCATTGTGGTTGGTATTGTAAACCCACAACACACAACGCAACGTTTTTATCTTTATTTAAGTCAACGAGAGTGTTTCGCTCACACCTCGCCCTTTGTGGCGGTGATGGCCGCGTGACGATAACACCGGCGCCTCCCACAGGTGTGCTCCAACTGCCGGCCCAAGCTCACCTGCTGCCCCACGTGCCGAGGGCCCCTGGGCTCCATCCGCAACCTGGCCATGGAGAAGGTGGCCAACTCGGTGCTCTTCCCTTGCAAGTACGCGTCGTCGGGCTGCGAGGTCACGCTGCCGCACACGGACAAGGCGGAGCACGAGGAGCTGTGTGAGTTCCGGCCGTACTCCTGCCCCTGCCCGGGCGCCTCCTGCAAGTGGCAGGGCTCGCTGGACGCCGTCATGCCCCACCTGATGCACCAGCACAAATCCATCACCACGCTGCAGGTCAGAGACGCTCGTACAGCCGCTCGCGCACTGTGTGTTGGGGGACGCGTCCCGCCGGAGGTGGTCCTCGGTTTGGTTTCAGAGCGCGGCCGAAGCCTTTGTCGGAGAGGCGGATTGAGTAAACATCCCGATAGTGTTTCAAATTAAAGAGCCCCTCCACAGCGCCCCCCACACACACACACACACACACACACGGCCCCTTATCCCAAGCCCACCCCACCGCACACCCTCCCATGTCCCGGCACGTTGCGTTCGGCCCTAGAGTGCTGAGGTCGTGGCCCGCAGGAGGCCCGAGAGAGGCCTAGAGGAGACGGCACTGTTGCCAGGTTGACTCCACAGGGGCCAACTGGGAAAGTGAATAATACTCTTCCCTCCCTCAACAGCTACCGTTGAGGTGCCTCCGAGCAAGGCACTGCTCCAGGGGAGCAACCCAATGGCCGACTGGTAGAAGGTTGTAGTGTGAATGTCTGGAACTGCATGAAAGTTGTGCGAGGGGAGCGCTCTTATTAGGATTTCCACGAGGCAGCGTGTTTACGTTCAAGGCTTCAAAAATGAAACCTGTCTGCAACTTTGCATCATGTTGTGCAACAGGTCCACTCCAATAGCAAACCTAGTTCGGTGCCTCTGTCAATGTGTTGCCTTCCTCGGCCCTCTGTCACACAAGTCGCAGTGAACCCCCTCGAGCGCTGTGACCGCACCTGAACGCCAACCCGGTGAACCTACGAGAACTGACCCCATCACCGTCTCTCTCTCTCCTCATCTCCACGTCCGTCCCCAGGGGGAAGACATCGTGTTCCTGGCCACGGACATCAACCTGCCCGGCGCCGTGGACTGGGTGATGATGCAGTCGTGCTTCGGCTTCCACTTCATGCTGGTGCTGGAGAAGCAGGAGAAGTACGACGGCCACCAGCAGTTCTTCGCCATCGTGCAGCTCATCGGCACGCGCAAGCAGGCCGAGAACTTCGCCTACCGCCTGGAGCTCAACGGGCACCGGCGCCGGCTCACGTGGGAGGCCACGCCGCGCTCCATCCACGAGGGCATCGCCACGGCCATCATGAACAGCGACTGCCTGGTGTTTGACACGTCGATCGCACAACTGTTTGCGGAGAACGGGAACCTGGGCATCAACGTCACCATTTCCATGTGCTGAGGGCCCTCCGTCGGCGCCATCCACCCCCTCCCCCCTCCCCTGCCCCCCTCCCTGCCCCCCTCCCTGCCCCCCCCCATTCCTGGGAAACGGGGGGGGGGTGAACGGTTGCAGTTATAACAAAAATAAATAATTTGTTACTTACGTTCTGAGTCAACTGAAAGGGGGACCTCCTCCCGTCGTCCCGAACCCCCTTCCCCCTTCCCGCCCCAACACCCCCTGGAGACAGAAGGACGGGGCCCGAGTGGACTGTCTGATGGGCAGCCACGGGGGGACACCGGGGGTGGAATGTACGGACGTATGGACGGAGCATCCGTTGAACGGACACGCCTGGGGTTCATCTGTGTAGTGACGGATAGACTTGTACCCATCTCCGTTACACACCGCGCACACGTGCAGTATCTTTATAGTTCATTATTGTTTCTCTCTCGCTGTAGTTCATCCAGTCTCGTTCTCTCGTCTCTCGTTTTGTTACAAACACACAAAAAAAAGTTTGCATTGTGGTATCTCGTTTCAAAGATGATCACCTCCTGTTTTTGTTTTTTGTTTGTCAGCCTCACCTTCCAGACGCCCCCCCCCCAACACAAAAACACAAACACACACACACACACACTCCCAACATCTCTGAAGCGCTGAACCTTTAACTAAGCGGAACTGTTATTTGTTTCTTTCAGGGCACGGGTTCTGCTCGCTGGTCACTAGCGCCCTGAGCATGGCTTTATGTATATTCTACCATGGACACCTGGTCAGTACTATGTGGCTAGTTATTTAGCTAGCTGACCAGCCACCTGGACTAGCCTCACTCTGCATTTGGAAGTCAACCCCTGTTGGATCTTCTAAATAAATGGTCTACTTGCTTGCAACACTAACAGCCAATGGCTCCGAAATGGGTGGAGCTGAAAGAGTACTGTTTATTTTCCTCCTTGGGGATCCGTTAAGTCCAGACCATGGCTGCCTATTGGTTAATAAAGGAACACGAGCCTTCAGTTTCTGTGGCACAGTTTGATCGCAGAAGGAGTAGTGTAAACACAGCGAGTCATAGTCGGTAGAGCCATAGGTGGGGATAGCCAAAGACCCTCAATACTGTACTGGATAAGGCTCTTTAACTAGGATGCGCGGTAAGGAAAGGTTGTTTACCATGCCTATGTTGTGAAAATAGCTCAGATGAGGTCCTTAAAGATGTAGCCTCCTCCGTTTGGAGCAATGTAACCCAAGCATCAGCGGTGGTCAATCATAGGAAGCAGAAGCAGAATTGAGCATTACAGACTCTTGCCACTGTGTACAGTTTTCCGAATGCCAGGGACTCGTTGGAAGGTTTGGGCTGGCAATTAGTGTCTAATTCCAAAGCCAGACACGGATACATGCGCATAAGCACCTGTTCATCGTGTTTTCTTAGATGTGGTCTGACTGCTGCATACAAACATGGACACGCATACAGACCTACACAAGCCTGTGCTAATGTTGTGACTGCGGGGCGAAGCAGGCTGAGCTATTGGTGGAATCGTGTGAGTGTCAACCCATTTTGACTTAAGGGTCAATAAATTAAGCTTTGTTCTGTTTGTACCCTTTTAAGAAAAACTGGCTTTTCGGTTTTGTCAAATTGAAACTGGTTTTACTCCTTGGCATTTTCTTTGTGTGTGCGTGTTTGAGAGAGATATCGTACCCTTTTTTCTTTTTTTTTTACAATCCCATTTCACTCACTGTCCATCTAGACCACCGATTACGATCTCTGAAAAACTGACTGATGGATCCTGTCCCCACCTAAGACCAAGGGACAGCTTCTACCGTTACAATGTTGCTATTGTTATTATATTGTTATTAAATGGAGATTGTTATTATCATAATTATCATTTTTATAATGACTCTAAAAATGGAAAAGGCAGTTTTAAAAACTCGTGGCTAAACTTCAAGTGTTTTTAGTTGAAAAACAAGTTGTGATGTACTTCCGAAGGTGGTTTTCCAAGTTTAATAGATTTTGTTTGTTATCATTTCCCCTTTTGTCTTTGTCCATTTGTCTTTGTCCTTATTTTTGTTAATCTTTTTGTTTCTTTTTGTTTGAAGAGGGGGGAGGGGTCAAGCCAATCGTCTCTCCTTCGCTCTTCAACGTGGAGTCTGCTGCTCTCCCTTAACTCCTGTGGTTTTGTTTTTATTTGGTTCCGTTTTAAGTTGTCATTAAATAAATCTATCTTTTTCATACCCTGCGGTTCCTCACTCCTTTGATTCGTGGAAGGGCCATCACGGGTGCAGGGGCTGTTGGCTGCACACAACAAACTTCTGCATTACACAAGTGGGCGCTTGTGATTTACATTGTCCTGATGATGCATCGTAAAGTGATTCAGCCGTGCACTTGATGTCAATTTGGGGGAAGGTTCCTATGTTCTAGGTTTTGGTTTTGAGTATGCACATTTCAACATCCAATGTCTTTTATATTGTGGCTTGATTTGGTGTTTGAAAACGTATCTTGTCACATCGGATATGTTTTGCCCTTCGATGATTAGCAGGGTATGAAATGGATGTGATTTGATTCTGCCACTCTTTCAGAATACCCAAATGCACAACATTTAGCAGCCTGTTGCCTATTTTAACACAAATTATAGACCTGTCTTATAGACCTGGCAAAGCACTCAGTAGAACTACTTGTCATTAAGAGTAAGATGGCTCTAAGTTTCTGAATGGCAATTCAACTCAAGTCTTACACTTTCACCTTGTTTGTTTCAGATTTAATTTCTTCAGATGTACTGCTGCCAGACTTACATTTTTACATCTACGTTCATCTAATTGTTTGTTTCTCCAAATACCCTGCCTTTGAAACTTGATCCATTCCCATGGAACCATCTAACTACTTAATTTAGGATTGAAATAGAATTCTCAGAATGCCACCCCAAGGTATGTCTTAAACCAGTTCTGGTAAAGTAGTCATTCTACGTAGGGCAGCTTGCTGGGTCACTTGCACGTCGCACACGTTTTTGGACAAGGAACAGCCGTACACGTGCAGTCAATCTAGATCTGAAATTGTACTCCAAACTTGAGTGAGTGTTATCTTTCAAGTGGGCACCATGTCATGCTGCTTAAAGGACGTTGGAAAGCTATGTATAGGTTGTGCTCTCATGCCTGGCCTGATAGTCAGAGTCACTCACAGGGATAATGGGTGTGGTGAGGAATGTAAACCACGAGAGCCTAATTGGGATGTCCTGCGTAATATCGGGGTTTGGCTTGGGTGTGGTCGTGGAGTCTACACTTTCCCACACTAATGATCGTCGGCCACGTGGGTTGTACACTATAATACCTACCTATTTCCCTGTGCTACAGAAAACGTTTTCAACTAATAAACAGGTTGGGATGTTTATTAACAGACAACTGGTAGATTTGAAAGAGGGAAATACATTTTTGGGGCTGGATTAAAAAATAAACTTGTGAGTTCAGTCACAAAACCTACGGTGTTTTATGAGATTCTGCGCCCTCCAATGGTGATGTTGAGCTAGTGCACAATGCTATTTGGAGGCGCTTTTATCCGAAGTGATTAGTACAATGAATACGGCTAATCAAAGGTTGGTAATTTGCTCAATAATACCGAAACAATTTGGGCCAAACATCTGTTTCAATTTGTTCCCCGTATTGATCTAAATCATTTTAAGTCTAAATATTGGATTAGATATGTTTTCAGCATTTTATTCTTAAAATTCCTATCTACTGTCTTCTGATGGCGGACATTGATGTTTTTTGATAGATAAAGCTTAAAAAATTATAGGTTTATAACATCTTTAAATTTGGTTCTCTACGGATACAACCTAATTTACCAAGCATTTACATAGTATGCAGAAGGTCATGTCTATAATAATTTGAATTCATATTATTGCCATCATGACAATATATATTTGCCTTCGATCTGTGTAATGTGACATATTTAAATCTGTCAATTCTTGCTGCATATGTTAAAAGTGTGAAAGGATTAAATTATTTCATGATGACCAGTATATTTAATTTTTAGCCATAATAAAACAAAATACCATAGGAAGCAATCAAAATGGATATTAGACAAACACTTCAAGACATGGAACATTTGAGTGATCAACTAAATGCTCGGTCACCTCGCCAAGATAATCTTATGGCTTAAACTCTTGTCACTTGGTACAAGAGTAGTATATAAATAGCCATTGTTCCTCAAAAAAGAATACATTTTTTCAACAGATTTCAGTTTTCTGAAGAGAGTGGCCTGTCAACAAAGGTGTCACACAGGTGACATTCATTTGACTCATTTCAGGGTGTTAATACCGTCTGAACTGTACAGCTCCTTCAGTGCTCATTGCTCTCTCCGTCCCCCTTCAGTCTACTTCTTGTTCAGATGCTGAGCGTGAGGAAGCTCCCTCACTATGCATCCAACATACTAGAATAGCCCAAAACTCATTTTAATATATTTATTTAAATATATATTTTTGTATTAATTTATCCTAGAATGGCATAAGCTTTATGTTCAACCATTTCCCTAAGACATTGTTTCATCATGGAGAAAGAAAATCACAAAATAGTGAGGGAAATAAGTTGGAAAACAAGAACATAAAAAACCCTATTACCAAACCAGAGAACCAGAAAACACCTTAAAACCTAACCCTCAAATTAAATCGTAGCCCTTCGCCAAAATTAACCGTAAAACTGTATCCAACATTGACTAGAAAGTTCAAATATGTGTACACGGACCCTCCTGGTATTGACCAACCAAGGGCTTACGGTCTCATTCAATAAGGGAGACCCTCGCGTAGCAAATGTTAGCTCCCAATGTAAAACCAATACATCAATAACGTCGACCAAATGTTGCATTGCCTTCAGCAGAAACCTTTACACCAATCTCATTTACTTACAGGTCTCCTTGTATAAAACCTACTAAAAATGAACCTATTCAGTTTTATTGATATAGTTAGGGAAAACAAGACTTTTGAGATCATAGCAGTATCATTTGAATAGGAAGGATAGTAAGGTATTAATGGTGTTTGACTCCGAGCCAGAAGGTGGTCAGATGGATCCACATCCTAATGGGGCTCAGCCTTGATCGCCCTACCTGCTCATGGATGGCTGCTTCAATATCCACTGCAAGTCCATTTGGGAAAAAAGTGTCAGCTAAATGATCTCCTTTTCGTATGTCGACTGAGTTGCAGCCTTTATAAAGTTATCTGAATCAAAATAATCTCAATGTCATACAAGAACCAAATCAACTAAATGAATATGACTGATATATCAACATGATAGCTATTTAATGACATTGCCACTATAATTATTTTTAACAAAATCAACTTCAACTAGCTTTGAATAGGTAGGCAGTATTACTGAGAATAGCAAGGTTTGAGTAAACTGGTCACTTTTTTAAAAGCATTAATATTATTTTAAACGATAATTGCAACTAAAGATGTCCATTATTGCATAGGCAAAATGTTTTAGCCATGATGTTTTGCGCAATCAAAACCTTACTCCATGATTTCAAAGGACACCACAACCGCAACGTCAATCAAACTAATTACCGGTGGAATTAAGACTTCCAAAGTAAAGGCCCAACCAAAAAGTCAGAGTTTACAGTCTGGGTATGTAACCGTGGGGTCCGGCTGCCGTGGGGTTCACAGCTTGCTGGTGACCCGGGAATGCTCCGGGGTCTTGGCCGCCCTGGCGAAGCCGCCGTCGAAGGCTGCGTTCAGCACCTCCTCCAGGTTCCCCGCCGTCACCAGGTCCAGCTGGGAGCGCACGTTGGCCGGGATGTCCTCCAGGTCTTTCTCGTTGCGCCTGGGAAGAATGACGCGCTTCACCCCGGCCCTGTGGGCCGCCAGGACCTTGTCTTTGATACCGCCCACCTGGGTTCCCAAACAGAGCAACGCACACGGCGTGTGACATCGGGTAGGAAGGCACGGACCCAGACCTCCAAATTGTTTTTATTCTGTCAAACTTTTTTTTAACTGTATTTTTTACTCTGTATTAGGCTTTTAGCAGATGAGCCTTCAGCAACTCGGGCCGCTCCAAATAATTGCGTGAGACAACCTTAGAGAAGGGAGTTCCCTCACGGCTAAGGCTGGCCGCATGTGAAACACTAGAATCCCTGATGCTTTGCTTTGAGGTTGAACGCATCAAAGCCCACATTTGTTTTCCACAGAACAGACTTCTTACCGGCAGCACCAGTCCTCGGAGCGTTATCTCCCCCGTCATGGCCACGTCCGACCTGACCAATCGCCCGCTGAACAGTGAGGCCAGGCAGGTTACTATGGTAACGCCGGCAGAGGGTCCGTCTTTAGTAACCGCTCCAGCAGGGAAGTGGAGGTGGATGTCTGTGCCGTCTAGCGGGTCTGGTCCCCCCACCACTACACACACACACACACACACACACACACACACACACACACACACACACACACACACACACACACACATACACACACACAAACACACACACACGTAATGGAATAAGCGGTTTGGTTTTGTGTGTGTGCGTGTATTTCAGGGATTGTGTGACCAGGGCATGCTTACTATTGGTAAGCTGGTAGTTTTTAGCATTAGCTCGCAGCCAACTGATGGCCAGGTGGGCAGACTCCTTCATCACGTCCCCCAGCTGTCCCGTGAGGGTGAGCTGGCCCTCCCCCTCCATGCGGCTGGCCTCCACGTACATGATCTCCCCCCCCATAGGGGTCCAGGCCAGGCCTAGCGCCACGCCAGGCAGCGTGAGGCGCTCCGATACCTAGCAACAAGGACAAACAAAACAAATATGGTTGGTGCTCTCAGAATTTATTTTATAATTTGCATATCATATATTTTAATACAATTTGAAAAAAAAAAATATATATATATACATTTTCACAAAGAGATTTTGCTTCCATGATCTGTCCATGATTCTGCCCGGCAACAAAGCTGTGATAATTAGTTGTAGCAGCATGTTAGGGGTAGGCACGGACATATGGATGTGATAAGTCTGGTGTTTAATGCAAGCAGATCTGCCACCGCCCTCTAGTGGAAGAGAAGTATCAGAAAAACCAATTGCAGTTTCTTAAATTTGAACATTATGAATGTTTTGAAGCACAAGATTATTTGAATACTGATCTAATACCCACTTCTGTTAACAGTGTAATGTTTAACAGTAGTTACTTAGAAATGTTCAGAGACCAATAACATGGCAACCGATAAATCTTACCAGTAGATATATTCAGTAAAGATGTGTAAAGTTATATATACATTAATAGATTAGTACTATGATTTTTGCCGTTCAGACGTGCAAATTTTGTACAGCACATGTGGGAGAGAAGATTCTGTAGAAGAATGCTAACCAGGTCATCAAGGGTCAACTCAAAAATTTCAGATAAGGTATTTTTCCGGGCAGTACAATTTCTGTCCAGATGGGGGCAACATATGGCCAACAACATTTATTTGTTGGTGATAAATCCCAAATAATCAGGGTTAGGGTTGAATGACCCGATTGTTGACTGACCTGATTATGGTCAGTTAACAGGAAACCAAGCATAGGTCAAATGTTTTTATCTCAATGGCAGTTTCACACATGAGTCTATGGACAATCCACTTAATTCACAACCACTTGTGCATGTGACACAGGATTTTCGGTCCTCAAAGGGATTGAAACAAGTTAGCCCCTAAAATGTGAATTTCTTAATCCTGCTCTTTGATCCTGACAACTTAACAGGGCTGTACTAATGAAAATGATTAGACATGTAGACACCAACATTCTTTTGATTTCAGCCTGCACATATTCCTACTTTGCAACCTTTTTCAACAAAGTGCACTCAGCCATTTGCAAAGTTAGTTTGACAGGGCCCAAAGCCACAACTGGGCATAGCAAGTCTAAGGGCAAGTATTAAAAGCAAGTTCTTAAAGTCTAAAATAATTAAATCATGTCTTAAAGGTGCCGAAGTGCAAGTGAGTGGTATCGATGCATCTCCGGCCAGATTTATGTCTGCTCAAAAAGAACGGCAGAAAAGAGAGAAGAAACACATTAGGTAAGCATAAATCAGCACATCAACTTGAAACGTCTTTGGTGGGGCCTGGCTCAGTTTGACCTCATTGTCCAGTGGGATTTCTCACAGCACTATCATTCCAAATACTTGTTAGAGGCGGCACACGTTTTTTTACTTTGAAAAACGTGTGCCGCCTAAGAAGCTATCATCTTCTGTGGGAGACTCCTGTGATGGAGAACATGATGGCATGATTGATATGCCTTGTTTTACTACCATGCCTTTGGAATCTCAGGCTTTGAAGAGGGGTTGGAGGCGGGGGGGCTGACTGTGAGAACCCAAGGCGAGCAAGGGGTTGCCTGGGGTGCGGAGCTATGCCATGTGGGCCTTGAGAATGCAGGAAGGGAAGAACAGCGGCGCAGATTAAAGAGACGGAATAAAACCAGGCGAAGAAAAGGAAAGTTGTTTGACCAAATTTGACCAAATTGACTCTGAAATCATTAAGACCTCCCTAGTTGTTGGTTTGCTCACTCCTCACCCAAACCCAGAATGAACCTGCTCGCACCGTGGGCTGCGGCTGCCCTCTGATGCCCTCCCCCCCACCCTCCTACCTCCATCTCGAATGGCGGCGCACCGAGGATGTCTTTGAGGGCGACGTGGTCGATCACTATTGGCCTCTCCGGGGGTGCTGCAGTGTCTGTCAGTCCATCCATCCAACACACACATTACATCACACGTTACAACGCATACAAGAGTCTCATGCCCTGTGATTCTCCATTCTAGTTTGTCGTCACTAAAAACAATGAAAGAGCCCAAGAATGCTTCCCTTTCATCTACATGTGACTTGTGACTCTTTATTCTGTTATACATGGGGGTTGATTGGGGACAATTATGGCTGGAATTCATGTCTGTCTGTGTACACGGCCCTGTGGTACAGTACTTACTGCAGGATTACTTGACGACCAATGCACATACACAACCTCAAAGTCAGACACACACAGACCCCCACACACACACTGAAAGCGAGCAAGTGGGAGAGAGCCTTTCTCCATAGACGCCACGAAAAGGGCTTGTGTGTGTGTGTTCAGAGCCTAGGGACCTTTGAAGGGGAGGAGGTGCGCCACATGGCAGCAGATAGGTCCTGTCACCTCACATCAATGAAATAATGTGTGCACACGTTCATGTACACCACTAATAAAGACTGCCTCAGACTGCATCCCTAAATTGGCAACATAAAGTTTTATATATATATTCAATACTTAGAAATATATATCAAAATAGTCGGCACAAGCTGTGCTTAACTATACTTAACTATACTTAACTTACTTACTTAACTTTCTACATTCTTTTTCACCAATGTCTTGTATTTTATCTTTCTCCTCGTAAATAGCCAGGATGACTAAAAGACAGACGGACAGCGCTCTGACCTCTCGCCTCTTGAGCTGAGCCGTCTAGTCTCTCGTGCTCGGGCTCTGTGACCTTTTGACCTTCGGCCACCTTCACAGCCACAGCACGGCACAGTGCACCGATCGTCCTTTCCAGGGAGCGGACACCTGCCTCCCGGGTATAGCTAGAGAAACACACACACACACACACACATTATAAATATCAACAAGGCTTTAGGGAAGGAAGATTCAGGGAGAATTATGTAAGGACTAGAGTCGAGAGCTCACCTCCCACCTCTACGTAACCCCTACCTGCTCTGAATCTGAATTCCCTCACTGTTAAGTAAATTTGGACCAAAACACCGACTTAAATGACAATCTAGTGAAAGAGTACCTAGGTTCAGTATTCCCATGTTTGCACATTGTACATTTCCCTGTCCCACAGGTGTCTCAGTTCATCACTCTGTCCAGCTGTGGAGCAGACGTTGTAATCACTGTGATCTGTGTGTGTGTGTGTGTGTGTGTGTGTGTGTGTGTGTGTGTGTGTGTGTGTGTGTGTGTGTGTGTGTGTGTGTGTGTGTGTGTGTGTGTGTGTGTGTGTGTGTGTGTGTGTGTGTGTGTGTGTGTGTGTGTGTGTGTGTGTGCGCGCGCGTGTGACCTGCGGATCACATCCAGCGTGGTGTCCTGTGGTATCTGGATATGCTCGGATGTTAAGCCGTGTTGCTCCAGTTGATGGGGGATCAGGTGACGCTTGGCTATCTCCACCTTCTCCTCCTGGGTGTAGCCTGGGAGGGGGCGGTACAGAAACACATTAGCTTATAGCTATTTATATCAACTTATAGCTTGAAGAATCGGGATGAGGATATATATTCTTTTTCATTAGCTACATTTTCAAGCTGGACCATTAAATCCTGCTTTGCCCTTATCATGTGACAACCATGGCATTATTTTTATAGCTACACACTTTATATATTTGAGATTGTTGGCCCCATTGAATGACCAGATATTGGTCAACCTTATTTTGGTACAAATGTGGAGTCCACGGTGGACTCGCTGACACCGAGGTATCCAGGAATTTCGCCGGTCAGCTGGTCTGAGGTTAATGTGGGGATGATGTGCTTTGTTTGCTTAACTTAAGAACATGGACAATAAGTCTGCATTTCAACCCACCGATTCCCCTGTGTCCGTGTGGTTCACTCTCATAGTCTTGTGGTCCGCTTAGATGCAACTTTGCAAACCCAAGTTGAACTGAAGGGACTTTCTCCTGCATACTTGTCCATGGAATCAAATAATGTATATGCCACATACACAAACACCCTTGTATAATGTGTATGCGAGGGCTGGGTGTTTCGCCCACACAGAGTGTTGAGATGCACGCGTGTTTAATTGGACAGATTGGAGGAATCTATGCCACCCCCCAAGTGCTTACGACAGCATTTAAAGCGCCACACCTTCGGCTGTTCACAAAAACAAAAGAAAAACAAAAGAAAATCAACATGACCTAGAATTATTTCCATACAATCATAATGATTGGGGACTAATGTAGATAAATATGAGTGGACAGGAGGGTGAGTTTGAGCAACAATTCTTAATGGGATGACCTTTTTTATTTCAATTCCAACCTTGGCAATGAAGTAGTATGTGTAATGTGTATGTGAAGTAATGTCCACGTTCATAAAGCATGCAGGAAACAAATTGGTAAGAATGAACAAGATGTTTTTTCAGTAGTCCATCTTTGGAACGGAGATACCCCCGTCCATATCTTCCATCGTTGCATAATGATTTAGCTTAGTGCAAGTGCATCCTTAAAGAGCTACAGTTACCCCAAAATGACTTGTGGCAGCCCCATTTAAACCTCATTTAGCCTTTCCCAAAAATAAAGATCAATACGACCAACCAGAGACGCAGCTGATCATTGAGTCCATCTCCCGGACATTGTAGGTCTTGCTTGGGTTTCAGTTCTTGATGGCTCGGTAAATTTATGTTAAGTCTATCATCCATCTTAGATTATTTTGATTTAAGTTATATTTTGGGCTATTTGTCACCACTACGTGCTTTATATATATACAGGTCAAAGTGTTCCTTGTTTCCTGGCTTTCGGTCCCTCAAAGTACCGTAACTGTGTACGGAAATGTAATATTAATTACGACAACTTAAACAGAAAATAGAATAACTACAGTATGATTATCCTGATTGTACATCCGGTGGTGTGCAGTAATCAGGTGCTCATGGCAAAGTGCATTAGTCGAGGGCTTTTGGTATCAACTCAATCAAATGACTAATCGAATATACCTGATAAGCAACATGGGGCTCAAATGATCTGGTTATGGAAGCCGTGCACATCTAGGTGGGGACAGGGAGAAGGTCTGACCTTTTCTTTATCTAGAAACACTGATGAAATCTAACCGCTTTCATTAGATGTCCTTTTCCTTTTTTTTTATTGACAGGGCGACGGAGGGGTCACCCTTTATCTGTGATGTTTCCAAGCCACGGTACATCAGAGCACGGACCGCCACACAACACGAGCATGGCCTCTTGGAAGATAAGCATCTCCACTGACATTTGACCCCTCAAGTGGTCACAGTACCACAGGAAATGACCAGGAATGAGACATTTTTTCCTTCCTATAACGCCCCAGTTTTTAACACACACTGGCTAATGCCCACCGCTCTACTTTCCCCCCCCCAGCATTGCTCTCTGCTCCTTAACTGCTCTCCTCTACTTTCTTCTCCCCTCCTCTCCTCTCCACTTCTCTTCTCCTCTCCTCTGCTCTCCCCTCCTCTCCTCTCCACTTCTCTTCTCCTCTACTCTCCCCTCCTCTTCTCCCCTCCTCTCCACTTCTCTTCTCCTCTCCTCTGCTCTCCCCTGCTCTCTTCTCCACTGACACCAACCTTTGTTTCTTTTTTTTCTCAATGCTTTCCTTTCTGTCGCAACGTATTACAAGTAGTTGGCAGCAATACAATATATTTTGTAGCATATTTAATAACATTTCATAGACAATGTTTGATTCTTCCTATCCATGGTTTAACTCATCTAAGTCTCCAAGTCACAACTTTATAATCCATCAATCCGTCAAAATAACAGGTCTGATGTTTTGAGCACAGGGACCATGCACAGCCAAGGCAGTTTTCGAATTTTACGCACCAAACACGTCCCGGGACATTTATTCAGAGGAGTAGGAGGAGGATAAAGGTACACATGGAGCCCTCCAACAGCAGGGACCAAGACCAAGCCACTCCATTCATTAACCATGGGATGGGAAGACACTGGCTCGTAAAAGCGCTGAATTGCCCCCACAAAGAATTCAGAAAGTTAAAATGTCACCGGGAAGGACTGTTGCAACTGATTGTCCCTTGTAGTAAAACAAACTATCCGCAGCCAAAAGAGACCATCCAACCAAAATCAACCTATGTTTTGGTCATGGTGAATTTAGATTTAAATCTATTGACAATTTTGTTAAGACATTTCACCAATAAGGTTTTGTGTAGCTTGCAGCTTTGGCAGAGCATGCTTTCTAACTCTTTCTTGTGCCCAGCAAAATTAATTAAGTGTAATTATATAATCTAAGGGTTTTCTTAAATTAGCTATGTAACTGCATTTGACCTTGCTTGATAAAACCCCTGACCTTCCCCACTGAATGTAATTAAAATCCACATTCTTTTAAGTCAATAGCGCTCCCTCAGATCTCCATTCAAAAACATTGGTGTGCATGATTTACTTACAACTTTGAAAAAAGGGCAACATCAACCCCTTGTTAATACTTGTTCTAAAATCTATGTGTGTGCATTGGACATCCCGAAAAAAAAGTTTTTTTTTGGGATGTCCACAAAAAAAATACTTATTTTCTCTGAATTTCTCCCGTCAAGAAGAACCGTTTTCATACTTGAAGAAAATTGGCCATGGTTCATATTCCTTTGGCCTCACCTGAAACATGCAGCACCTCCATCCTGTCCAGTAGAGCGGGGGGCATGGTGGCCATGGAGTTGGCCGTGGCGATGAAGAGTACCTGGGAGAGGTCGAAGGCCACGTTGAGGTAGTGGTCTGTGAAGCTGTGGTTCTGCTCAGGGTCTAGGACCTGAGAGGAAAGGGAAAGGTAGATAGTTGCTGTTGCTTGCACATGATTAGCATGCTAGCCTTTAAGCACCGGTGGTAGCAACATTCACCTCCCTCTATCTTGGACATATCCCAGACAGGCTCAGTTAAGGTCATACCTACCCTCTAAAGACCTTGATGGCAGCAGGTAAAAAGGCCATTACAAAATACTGGCTTCAGAAAAGCTGTTGCACTGCCACTTTGTAAATATTGTTAAACATCTACATCTTCTAGATATAACAGATGACCTGAAATGTTGTGTCTATTTGGCCAATGAGACATATTTCTCTTCATTATTGTGTGTTATCATGTGTGATGTTTTACTTTAAATAGGGCAAAGGTCCTGCCGTCCTACCTCCAGCAGGGCAGCCGCGGGGTCTCCCTGCAGACTCTTCCCCAGCTTGTCGACCTCGTCCAATAGGAAGACGGGATTGTTGACGCCCACCGTCTTTAAACCGTTTATAATGCGCCCGGGCATGCTTCCCACGTATGTCCGACTGACCAATAGGAACATGAGGAAAATTAGGTACATCGATCTTTTCACTGAACTGTTTACTGTATGTTGGCTTTTTTTTTTGTAAACAATTAATTTAGTCTTCATACTTTGTTATCGTATTTGTTTCTTAATATATGTATTATCAAGGGTTCAACCCTGAAAAAACAACGGATTTGTTTGAAACACTTGGAGGCAACAACATGGATATTTATTCTGGCTTTTAGGGTATACGCAACCAAATTGCTAAAAAATTACAAATGTAATTACTTATTCAAATCTTGTAAAAACATTGTTCAAGACAAATATTTGGTTTTCCCTAAAACCAACAAACATGCTGTTTACAACAAACAAACATTGTGTTCGATCTTCGTTGACATAGTAGATTATTCATTACCATGCATGGTAATGAATTTTGGGAAAGTCACACAAAATAGCAACACATTGATGAAATACTTGATGCAGTTTTGGTCTGGTTTTACCAGGGCAGTGTGGGATGTTCCAACAGTCATAGTTTAAAATAAAATCAATAAATGTAGCTTCATAGCCATCGGTTTTGTTTTGAAAACATTGTAAGCCTAGTTGGTTTACTTTGTACAATAATGTGAGAGATTAAAATATTCCCAGAGCATCCCTAAAATGCAAAACTTTATTTTGCTTACCGGTGTCCCCGGATATCTGATTGGTCACAGACGCCTCCAAGTGAAATGCGGTGAAACTCCCTGCCTAGCGTCTTGGCTATGGAACGTCCCACGCTGGTCTTGCCCACACCAGGGGGCCCCACAAAGCACAGGATGGGGCCCTTGAAACGGTTTTAAGTAACACAACCAACACATCAACATAACATATGGAGCACACACATTCTATTCTATTATTTACTGTGCATACATTGTAGTGGGCTTCATACAATATACACCATGCACTATGCAAAGGGGTGTACAGTTCACCTTCAGCGTGGTTTTGAGCTGTCTCACTGCCAGATACTCCAAGACACGTCTCTTAAGTTTGTCCATGGCGTAGTGGTCGTTGTCCAACAGGACCCGAGCTGCGCCGATGTCCAGGCGGTCTGCACAGAGAATGCATCAGTCGTAATGGCTTGGAGCGAAATGGCAGCATCCGCTCTAAGATCTACTTCCGTGAGAGTTGAAAGAAGGCACACTCAACCATGCAGGGCATCGGGTAGGGTTAGGTGAGGATTAACATTGTATTTGAACTGCACTGTCTGCACTAGTTAAGCCACGATATTGGACTTTTGAGTGTGTACGTGTGAGTGAGTGAATGAGAGTGCGTGTGTGTGTAATGTACCCTTTGTGTTCCTGTCCCAAGGAAGCTCTACCATGAGATCCAGGTAGTTTATGGTTAGGGAGTACTCAGGCATGGACTGGGGCATCTTCTTCAGTCTGAATATAAACACAAACAGAACCACAAATGACTACGATATCCCCCGGCCAGAGTTAAAATACTTATTTTTTTAGAGGCAATATGTGATTTTTCCCTCGTTTAAAAATAGTAATGTTCTAAGCGCATGAAGTCTAGGGACCAATAAAAGGTGCTGCTCCCCAGGAGGCTGTGACCACAGGAGCAGCACCCACCTCTTGATCTCCTTGAGGCACACTTTGAGGGCGGCCTCAGGCATGTTGACCCCATGCACCTTCCTCTCCAGGACCTGGGTGTCATCCCCCTCTTCCTCCCCCGCCTCGTCATCTAGGGAGAACTGCCGCCCGGACGGCACCCCGACCTTGCGCACGGAAAAGACCTGCGGAGTTGGAACAAAGAGTCGACTTGAAGCCATAAAACACTCTCCTGGGTATAGGCTGGGGGAGCTAACTCTTTTTTTAAAGAAAGTCTTGTTTGACACCATGCAATACATTTTGGAGACATTTCAGATCAATTCTAGGGCAGTTTTATCAGATGCTGGGCAATTATTATTAACCTTATTCTTTCTTATTTGAAGGCCTAACCAGTAAACGGAGGCCTTCTGCGGTTCGGGTACTAACAAACTCAACAACTGATTGTATTGACAGATCAGTGCTACGAGTGCTTGCCCGGGTGTGTGCCTGCCTGTGTGTGCTCCGTTACCCTCTTCTCATCGTCGGGCCGGGGCTTCCTGCTCTTCTGCAGCAGTTTCAGGCCCTCTATCTGTCGGGTGAGCAGGGGCAGAGCCCTCCTGAAGCGCTCCTCCAGGCCCACTGCATCCAGCACCTACAGGGGACACACACAATGGGACGCAGCAACACATTGGATGGAGGATTTAAAGAGTAAATAATATAACATAACAATATATGAAATGATGAGTGAATGAAAATGGAAAGAGAACACACCAGTGAAGATTTGTGAACATTATTGACCTCACTCAACCCCCATAATACACGTAATTTATAATATAGCCACAATGTCTGTATGTAAATCTGACAACGCTTGTTTGCAATTACCGTGATGTAACACACTTATTAAGTAATGCACAGGGGCTTTTATTTGTATTGTTTATATACTTGATAGAGAGAAAGCGAGAAACAGCCAGACAGCCAGACAGCCAGCCAGCCAGCCAGCCAGCCAGACAGACAGACAGACAGACAGACAGACAGACAGACAGACAGACAGACAGACAGACAGACAGAGAGAGAGAGCACACCTGTAGCTTTTCTTTGTTTGAGCTGCGGATCATGGAGGCCACAACATCAGGCAGAGTCTCCCTGGGCAGGCTGTCCAACAGACGCTTCAGCTTGGCTACCACTGGAACAGACATGTCTAGCATGTCTACCAACTACACACAAACACAGACAGCATGCGGTGATGCAGTGTTGACTGATGAGGGGAGTGCATACCTCTGCTTATCCCCTGTATGATGATAGCCTATAAATCAGAGCCGCTAAAGGCCACAGTCACACTGAAGCTACCTGCAGAGCTGCCTGGTAGAAGGCCTGAGATAGTGCCCCCAGCTCCCTGTCCCCCTCGGTCTCCTCCAGGCTAATAGAGGGTGAAAACTGCTCCAGCTTGTCCAGCTGCTCCACCTAAAAGTAAACATGGAGACATTGGCCTCAGCAAACAAACACACTTCTTCCAGCATGTGCTCAAAACATACGATGACTGCATATTGTGTTAACATTACTACTTGCTGAATTCACATTTCAAATAATGGTATTTTTATAAATCCTTGACACGACTTTTCTACGAAATGACAGCCTCAGAAAATGGTATGGTTTCGATTAACCATTTATCACTATAAAACTATGTAAAATGATTAGGCTTCTAGATCAGTTTGAGAAGAGCCTGGAAATGTAGGCATTTCACCTCAGCCAGAGGAAATGGTCGTTCGTTCAGCAGAGCAGTGACACGAAACCGGCATAATCCCGTGATCAGCAAGGTGTAGTGGGGCTTCGGCCAGTTGCTCCCCACCACTTGCACTGCTAGTCCTGCTGTGCCAACGCTTATAGGACAGTGAAAAGGCATGTTGAAAGTACAAGTAGAACTCCTCATGAAAGCCTTCTAATTCAATTAGGGACAACACATGTTATGCGGATTACCAAGGTCAAAAAGATGGCTATAACATGACATTGCCTTGGAGAAACATGCATGACATACATACAGTTTTGACAGAAGATAGGTATTGACAATGTAAGCAAGACTGATATGATAACACTGTTGTTAAATCGATAACTTCTAGGTTAAAGTCCGTTTCACGGTCTGTTGAAGTTTATCCAGCATGGCAGGGGAATAGGTTTCTATAATGGATGGCAGGTTACTTCAAATTGTCGATGAAAGGCCAGACTCATTTCATGTGGTTAAGTCATCAACTAACTCATCAGCTCGATGTAATAATAACCAGAATAACACAAGTAAACACAAGTAAAATAACACAACACAGAGGACAGAGCATATGCCATTTCTAGACGTTATGAAACATCTATAGCAGGTGTCCCGGAGTGAAAACTACTTGAGTATCTATTTGGATCCACAGATGTATTTTAATGACTCGGTTGGCCAAAATCCAATCTGGAAAACTAGGTATGCACTATGTATCACAGGGATAACATTCGGTATTCGTTGCGTTATAACAGGGTGACCGTACCTATGCAAAGGGGAGAGATCGTCTGTGTCATGGTCAGGGTCTCTGGTGTTTGGGATCACTCCGATGATGGTACTTTTTAACGAAGTCCCCTTCAACAACCGACTCTTAACGAGCTGCATGTTCCGAGGAGTGTTGACGCTAATCCGCACGGTGGAACCGGGTAACAGGACCCCTTCATGGGTCAAGAGCAGAGGAAGACGTCTAGGAATCTGAATACCGTTATTAGACATTATTGGAATTCAAACGAACCGCTGGAGAGAACTATTCAAAGAGTATCTCAACCAGCGTTGCCGAACCTCTGCTTGACATAGCAGTCATAACAAGGAACTACGGTGTCTATCGAAGGACACACTTGAAAAACGTAGGCAGGGCAAAAGGGCAACGTTTTTTGTTTTTACCGAAGCGTATTATTTTTACTGGTTACTATTTACTGTAAATATAGATACCCAACACATCAATGAATCTGTATCCCTTCTATGTCAATTTAATTAAATCTATATTTTCTCAACTAATTGTACATTGCAGAATAGTAATCGGCTTTAACTGTAAATGTTATTAGGCCTATCTGGGCAACTGCATATTTGCAATGTATTTGCAGAAATAATAAAGCACATAGGCTATGCTTGAAGACAAAAAAAACAGTTACGTTTAACCAAAAAGAAACACGACACATGTGACTTCGTAAACATACATATTTTTAATTGATAAAAAAGCCTTTCACCAGAACTTACACATTCAAATATAAACACATTCAACATCTTGGCATGAAAAAACCCCTGCTAATAAAATCTTTGGCCAAGGTTAGACTGCAACATGCTGCACCAAGCGATTCTCTGTGAACCATTAAATGATACAAATGTTAAAAATGTATAGCACAGCCTTACTCCTGACAACAATTCTAGTTTTAAGGCAGATATGTTTTATTGGCATGGTTGGTGAATATTAAGAAAGAAGATTGAATAGAATAATGATATGCATATTTATGTATTTATTTTCAGTATCATTGTCCCTGGAGTGACAGTGATAGTATTTGACAAACTCAAAACAAACAAAGCATGTGGGCTGATAAATAACAGAAGGTAGTGAGAATGTTTTGGATTGTATTTAACTAAAGTTAATGGCATATTCCCAATCTTCTAGTAGACACAACTTAATAATACATTTATGGGATACCTCATGTGTACTAGATACCAAGCAACAAGCTGAAGACATTTCAGGAGCTGCTTAAGCTAGTAAGCTACATAATAGTTCCTTCAGATACAGGTCAAGAAGGACTTCTCAATCACATTCCCTGTTCCTTCCAGCCCAATCAGATGTTGCACAGTGTATGATTATGTTTTCATGCAAGTCACACAGAGAACCTACAGTGAATGGTTCCCCATCCACATCTCTGATTCTGCCAAAATGATTGCTTAAGAAACTAAACTGGTCGGCACCATTGAAGCAGTAGCCAATCCTTCATCTGCACTCCAGCTTTATGTAATTTGAAATATAAAGGAAAGACTAGAGATTACAATATCAGGGGGAATCCTCCACATAGACTGTGCAAGTAACAAAGACATTTATTACCCTCCTATCCTCTGTTTGGGCGGACAGAAATAGTTATGTGTTTTCCCTTTAAATAGCGTGTTATCTTAGATATTGTTATAGTGTAGTGTGTTTTTAGGGCTATTATAAAGCACATAATACTATAGATAAAAAAGCAAACTGATAAGTGCCCAGTCAGTAGCCTTGGTTAGCCAGTTTTTATTTAATCTTCCCATCAAAGTGTTGGTTTTAGTGGCTTCACACCAAACATAACAATGTTTGGAGCAGTTATAACTTAGGTAAATAAATAAAGTAAAATAAATACAATTATTTATTTATTTTCTCTCTGAGCATGACAGAAACAGAAGCAGAATGAGTTGGTGAACTTCCATGTCTTGTTAGCATGAGCTGCATAATATCATTACATTTACACCATGACATGAACACTTTGGTTTTGATTGGCATGCCTATGTGGCTCAATTGGAAAAAGTGTACTTTATTATAAGTGAGTCTGACCATATACAATATAGTTCTATGTTTCCAGAAATGAAAAGTCTTAGACTTCAGTCAAAGTTTATGGCTGCTCGGCTGTCCAAGTCAGGATTCACTCTAGCAGTGCAATTAAAAGCAAAGCTTTTTATATCAAATTATTTATGGCAAATGGTCTGGGTCAACTACTCAATCATATATGATGGTTGTTACAATTTCAAACCGATTTTATATGGTCACAATGGTCAGGTGTAGTGTGCAGGATTTAGCATCATCTAGCAGTTGCTCCCTATGTAGTTATAAAAGGCTAATTCTAATGGAAAACACAACTAATCTTATTTTTATGGGAACATACACAAATTGACAATTTATGGAAATGATATTCCCTTTCTGTAAAGTTATCTCCACTAGATGCCTCTCGCTTCTACACACTGCAGCTTTAAGTGGGGATTATAAAATTGCCAATCTAAGCATTTTTTTTGACAAATATTTATTGTTTAGCTATCTTTCTAAGAGAGAAACGAAAACAAATCATAGTAATAATCTGATATGTCTGAATGGAAATTCAAAATAACTGAGCCATTGGTCATGGCGATAGATTGTTTCATCAAAGTATGTTGACTGTAGAAAAATAAAGAAAATCCCAGAGATTCAATTGTGTCTAAGGAAGTCAGCTTTGTAGGATGATTCCTTGAAATGTAGAGTATAGTCTTATATATATATATATATATATACAGCTATAGATACATATATTATCTTGGAAGGGGATTTGACAATGCAACAGGCCATGACAGAAATTAATTCACCACCAATTGCTTTCAACCATAACTTCTCTGAAGTAAGATAAGGTAACGTTCGCAAACCAATCTACACAGCTTTCATGCTATTACTAGGAACGGAAGGAAAACAATGTACATACAATGTACACAATGCACATACAATATATACTAGATACTGTATGTAGAGATAGATAGATACTGACTGTGTAAACACGACCATCTCAAAAAACCTGAAACCTCTCCTGGCTCTTATCTTTCCTACGATCGACAAACAATCCTCTTTGGCAGTGAAGTTGTCCTCCTGAAAAGACTTTCCAGGCTTCAAGCTGAATTCTGCAACTCCCTACTCATGAACAGTTATTGTGTCCAATCAAGGATCTGTCTCTTGTATGACCCATTCCTTTCATTTCATGTGCAGCTTTGGAAAATATTCACGTAGGCAAACTTTAGAAATAACAAACGTAACCTTGGTTTTAGGGTAGAATATCCAAAAAAAATCGTCTTTCATTTTGAGATCTTGTTTCATCCCCAATCTGTCCATTGGTAGGATTAGCTTCCACCATTGGCCTCACCTTGGAGGCTGCGGCTGTCGCTGTGTTATCTTTCTGCCTGTCTTCGAGCGAGAGTTTCCACAAACTGCAAAAAAAAAAGATTTCAGAAGTCTTTTTCTTTTGGAAATCATTTGTTTATATAATACATCACTGTCTAATGTTTAGTGTAGGTATAAAATGATTTGATGTAAATAATTGACTGCCGTCTTTGGTTAACTATTACCTTTCAAATGTATTCACAACTCTCTTGTATTTATCTTAAAATAGATCACTCCCCCTTGGGCAACCTCATATTTGAGATGCCTTGAGTCCTCAAGGAGTTTGCTCTATGTAGTAGTACTTAATATATCTTTTGTGAATAAATCTACTACAGAATCAGGATGATTTAGGAATAACATTAGGACTTCCAAAATGTGCTTTCCAGACTGTTACAAATTCAACCAAACAGTTAAACATTTTTAACCGTAAAAAATGAGATTGAACAGGAGTCTAAATCTCACAAAGAAAGTCTACATTTGAGGACTAAATTGCCTGTAGAAAAGCTGCTAAAGGTCATGTACCTAAAGATTATATTTACGTATAGGAATAACACAATCTCTCAAAAATGAAAATACAACGTTGTGTATCACAATCATTGCTGTCATTTCAGTGGGGGTAGCAACAATTGCAATAAGGAAAGCTGAATTAATTCTTCAAATAATAATAATAATAAAATAACATGTGTAAGAATCAGAAATTCCATTTCGTTCCTGGCCCCTTTGGTCGGTAAGTGAACTTTGGCCTGCTCAAGCTTGTGCATTCCTACACAAAAATCCTACATGTAAACTTAAGCTTCAAACCCACTATGTAGTCAGTAGTTTACAGTACAGTGGACAGAGAGAAGACACACACACACGTGCCCTGGGGAGGTACACATCATACTCACAGTCAATCTTGGGATTAATCTGCGAGAAGCACTCCCTAAAGAGACAGTGCATGGAGCGCTGGAAGTTATCCAGGAGCTGCTTCGGGGGGACGAACCGCCAGCTGGTTTCGGGCACGTTGTCCAGGTGTTCTGTCATCCTGTCCAACTTCTCCTGTACCTTCTCTGGAAGATCTCTCTGGAACGCCTGGGCGAAACCAAAAACACATATACTTAGATACAGGAAATGCCTTAAGAATGAACAAGTATAGGAAACAGGGTTCCCAGGGACAAACTAATGTGTGGGGGACATGCGAGTCAAGTCTATAACCTAACTGGCTCTGGCAGTGTTGCGTTGATACACTGACCCACCCATAGGAGCGGTGCATGCTGTTGGTACAGGAGTAGTTTCGGATCGGGGTCCATGAGATATGCGGACAGGATGAATGGTCGGTTTGGAGACAGCAAGGAGACTATACTATACTAGGTAGTGGTGCAGGCGTGCATGGTTGCAAGACCCGAGCAATGCCCCAGAGCTAGAACCTCCAGATCTTAGAGTTCTCTGTGACGCACGACCAACAAGAGCATTTGGATCAAAGGACCAAAACACCACAGAACCTGTTGTGCCAGGGAAGTAGAATGTGAGAGGATATCCTTGGGCCAATGGTGACACCTAGTGCTCTCCAACTGACAAAGCATTCCATCATACTTGTCTTGAATCGAGAGCAGCTCCATCCCCAGAGGAAAACACCTTCATAGAGCCCAGTGTGACCGGGCAGACATGCAAGGGTACAGCCAATAGCTGACTGTGGGTGAGGCGGCTGTACAATGGAACCAGTACCATTTCAGTCAACCTGAAGATCATTAAGAATGTGGCACTCATGTTTTATGTTAGCCATTAAATGAATGCTTTATTCGTTTTAATGATTTGAATTCCTTAAAAGGTGCAATGTGTGAGATTAGTCCAACTGTCGAATCAGTCCTCAACAAAATACCTATTGGGATAAACAAGGACAGGCACGGTCACTCTCAACTGAATATATCGTTAAGCTTATTTACAGAGAATCTGTGTTTGGCGTTCAGTTTCTCTCCATGTGATCTGGTAAGTTAGAGCCAGCATTACATTCTCAGCTTACTTTTGGCAGAGGTTATAATACACCCTCTAGGCTCCTTCATCCTTTCAAGCTTAAACTGAGGGCAGAATGGACGCTGCAGGGACGTATGGCCCCTTGAGGTAAAACGTGGTAATACGAGACAGTATGAGCCAAGGCTAGCTGGGCTTGCTGCTATCTTAAGAAAATATCTCTGCAACACAATATATGAACGTCTTTGACTTCAAAACTGTTATTTCTTCACATTTTGTTGGTAATTTAGCTCATTTTTTAATCTTTTAAACCAACAATCAGACACGTAGCACCTTTAAGCTGTGCTGATCTCTTAATCCCAATGATCCCAATGGCCTGGCTCTAAGAAGCTACATTTTTGGAAGCTAAATGTCTTTTTCAGCAATTGAACTAGAATTACACACATTTAAAACAACCTTTGATCTAAGACCAGGTACAAACCGCTGCTCAAAATAGAAAGGCACAGAAATTGTATTACCTCCTATTCCCATTATTATTATGAAGATTATCAATCAAGCCAACCCTCCACTTGACCTCTTTACAAGATGGGTCAAAGTCTGCACAATCTAACTTTCCGAAGAATCCCACTGTTTCCAATATCTAGGTGTTTTTAATGAACTTCTTGATGAACAAAAGATCTGCCCTCCAACCAACCTTAATCATCCTTTTATACATCAACTTTTGAATGTAAGTGAGCCAACAGTTAATATGCTGTGCCTGTGATGTTCACAAAAATGTGTACATAGATATTCGATGGGTGAAATTATGTTTGTGATTACCGCATTTTAAGCATGGTTGATGGTTTCATTCTAATCAATGGATGGTATCTTTGTTTTCCCAGGAAAGCATTTGTGGTTTTATTTGTGTCTCAGGGGTCAGCCCTTAGTCACTAATATAGGCTAAAAGGTATCCACCGACAGAAGCTAAGAGTAGTCCATTCAGATCTACTTTAACCATATTTTAGCAAGTGTTGGCATACAGCAAGGGTCTGTCCCATCAACAGATAACATTGCCTATTTATTACAAGCCCAAAGGACAAATACACAAAATAATGTCACAAGTGCCAATGGATTGTAAGCTAAACAGTTTAGTGCCAGACAATCCTTAAATGAGATGACAGCAGGCATGAATCCAACTTAATTTAATAAAGCAAAAAAAACAGCTATAGAGCATTGCAGAGTGCCAACAGATGACATTTAAACCACATTGAGAAAAACATCTCTCTCTCTCTCTCTCTCTCTCTCTCTCTCTCTCTCTCTCTCTTTCTCTCTCTCTCTCTCTCTTTCTCTCTCTCTCTCATATGCTGTCAAGTGTTTATCATTGTTCTGTAATAAATGACAGATTTTGATTGATGACATGATGATTTGTGCACCGTGCAAATTTATGCGTCTGTGATCTTTCTGCTGACTCTTTATTATTGTTTGACATCATGCTGTGACCTGCTGCTGTGAAAGAGAGGCCTATGGCGCTGTGACATGCCGTCTGTGTGCGCTGCTGCGGCCTACCTCAGACGGGTGCGACTGAACAAAGATCCCCTCTGCGTCCCAGAAGCGCCGCTCCAGCTCTGCGCCGTAGCGCCGGGAGGGGTGCCTCTCCGGGATAACCCGCAGGATCTTGGGAAGAAGAGGGGAACAGGAGGAGGGAAGAGCCGTGAGGCTTCAGTTGGCCATCGCTCAAACCACGGTCATCACTACTGTGGTGAGGAGTGGTGGACTAGAGGCACTATGAGGCGATGACCCTAGTTATTACATTAGATATGACTTTTTTGGGGGGGGGTCAAAGCAAAACACTATGCATGTGAATTAACTACTGAACTGCTAATGCTGAGGATTTGACTTTAAATCTTTTCTATTTGGGTTTTCTTACCTTTTTCAGGATGCCGTGATTGACATGAAACCACAACCTCTGGAGAGCAAACATCTCCAAGTTGTTGATTTTTAACTTCTGAAGGGGGAGGGGAAAAAAGACACATGGTGAGGAAGGTGTTCATAGAGAAGATGCACAAATCCAAATCCCCCCTACAGGCAGGTTTATGGGATTCCCCCGAGAGACAGACGGAGAGAGCAGAGGGATATCAAAGATACGGGGAGTCATCCTTACCAGCCTGCTGATGTTGGAGGGCTTGAAGACCTCCTCGTAGTGAACCCTTATGGTGAAGTTGATGGGGAAGTTATGCTGCTGCAGTGGAAAAGAGGGGATGGGGGGTGTGGAGACATTGAACACATTTTGGATTAGGAGTGGAAATCTTGATAAACTGAATAAAGGGCTCCATTGGCTTTCACACCTGCCTGCACTCCCAACCAGCCCATGATTGATGATGATGGCTTTCTACTAGTTGACCCTGCACTCTCAATCCTGTGGTGCATGTGAGCATTCACTTAGCTGAGGGGTTGCATTATTTAAAACAGGGTAACTCATAAGTAAAGGAACATGCCCACCTAATAATACAATACATAGATAGAATCCATATTAATTCTCACAAAATGAACCACTACATTTATCGTGCTGCTATTTAATCACCATGTATTTCCGCCTCTGGCTGAGGTTGCTGCTGATGGTTCTCAGGGCCGTGCACATTCCAGGGGTCGTGGGGGCCAGGAGCACCGGTACCAGCAGTAATAGGCCTATATGGGGCGGCAAAGAGAGGGACAGTCATTACTCCGATAGCCACATTGTTAATGGAGCATTACCAAAAACATCACTAAAAGCACAACGTGAAGACGCACACATGCATACATTCAGGCACGTGCACACACACACAAACACAGGAATGACAGAAATTAAATTGGGCTACGCATTGCGTTCGCTTTTCGGATAAATCGATTAACCACAAAAAGCATTATTGTTGGATGTAAACGTTTGACTTTTGTCTCAGTGTCGCCGTCCAAAGTACACAATCTTTTACATCATGCACATGTTATGGTAAGATTTATGTCCCGGAAAAAACGACTTTGGGGGTGAAACCGTATCTCAAACAAGAGGATGGATAATAAAAACAAGATGAACCAGTCCCGTGTCAATCAGTTGCAAGCACACACGCCAAATCCTCCACTAATCCCTCGCTCCTAGGGGCAATAAGACACCACTACTTGTGCTTCGTCATTCAAGTTCATTCATTACGTGCATTCCTTTAAGGACATAATTTCACATTTATCCGGAACTTTTAGCACACAAATCAAAAGCAGCTTTCCACTGAGTAGTTTGAGTTCGTCATAATGATCAAGAGCATGTGCAGGCTGAGGTATGTTGGAAAAGAACCTTTGGATCTTTGGGCCGTGGGAAACAAACCCTTAACTCATTACACTGCAGGTGTTGATTGATCATGGTTTAGCAAGCTAGCTTCTCTTAGGTTAAGGCAAAAGCTGCAGGACAGAATGTCGGTGTGAAGAATGCTTGTTAACAGCAGGCTACACATTCATCACCTCTCAAAACGTTTTCTAAAATATGGCACTTACGCATCGTAACGTCAATGAACACCCATTTACTCTGGTTTAGATTTCCCCAGTGGATATGAATGGGAGGCTTAGGACCTCAGTTTAATCTTTAACCACTATTGAATCACTGTGTGTTGAAAATGTGTTGTGGTTTGGTTCAGTCTTTTGGGACATTGTGTCTCATAGTTGAACCATCAACGTCATTGGTCTGGGAAACGCGTTCTCAGTTGGTCCACAATTACGAAATATAACGTCAATTATCTTTCTTCTCGGCAAGTCTGTTGTAAATTATGTTTCTTGATCTGGATCTATGTTGAATTGACACATCTTACAAATGTTAACGTGTAAGAAATAAAAGGGAAAACGAACCAAGCAATGCATTTTTAATTCTAAAATAACTAATAGCTAATTCTTTATTGATGTGTTATAAGGGATAGTTATTCATATCATCCCACACTACCTACAATGTGTGACAAAAAATATATCTCTAAAGTTTCCTTTGCTGACTCGATTATTAACAATGATGATTCATACATTTAAAAAACACACATCAGTATTGCCATTTCACATGCTAACTTTGTAACATAAGGCATCAACCCATTCTGGATTATCATCCTGAAGCACACAAATACACACACACACACGCACACACACACACACACACACACACACACACACAGAAACACACAGGCACACATACTCCAACACACAAGCCCTTCATAAGATAACAAGAAAGGTGCTTTATTAACATAAAGCACAGTGTTTTGGCAATCAACAAGCCTAAATGGGAAAACATTGTTTAAGTACTATATATTCAACCCTAACCTGCTGGGTGTTGAGAGGCTCTAATGTTAGGTCACATAATCAAAGCAAATAGACCATTTCTGTAAATCAATCTGAATATACGCCCAAATGAAGGGCTGCGAAAGACATGTTTTACAAAGTAAAAATCATCCTATGTGAAAAAGGATTATTTGATGTAAATGCTAATATAACAAAGCCTGGTTTAAACAACCATAAGAAATTTTCAACGAAAATATGAACTATACACCATATAAAACATATAAGCTTCTATACCATGTAAGTTCATTAAATAAGCCTCCCCAACTTCTCCCCTTTCGGAGTCATCTCTGTCGTGTAAATTGACAAGCAGAGAGCAGTCCAGACGTGAGAACCTCTTTGAAGTTGACCCTTTGCTCCTCTATAGCCCACCCAAATATTTGAGGTCATAGCGAAGGGCTGTGCCCTCCGCTATGACCTGCCTCTTTTTCGGATGCACTGCCCCTTCCAATAAACCTTTTCTACGGGAAACCCTGAGGATGCTAGTTGACTGATTTGTTTTGACGTCATTCTTCTTCTTTGGAATTTGTGTATTATGTAGTCATGGGTTGTGTACTGCTGCAGTGAAGGGCTCTCTTGTGAAAGAGGCTGATCTCAATAAATTATCATTTAAAAGTATATAAAATATATATTTCTGAAATGAGTACTGGCTATTATCTAATATATATATATATCCTTTTATCTTATAAAGTAATAACTTTTCACTTCTTTGTCCCCATTATCAACCCCAGATGCTTTAAACACTGCTTTTTTTTAACCTATTTTCTCCCTGCTATTTTGGCTGTGCAATGTTAAAATGCCTGTGAACTGCCACACCTCGTCTTGTGTAACCTTGCTGGTATTGAACAGAAAACACACACACACACACACACACACACACACACACACACACTGATGGTCTGCTTCCGATACTACTGCACGGTACTGAATCCCTTGTAAATAATGATACAATCAATGCCCAGGGGATAGCAGCCTTGTTTACACAAGCTTAAATGCACATGCAAATATTGCCTCTTAATGACGATCATCACAAGAAGTGTAAGCCCTGAGCCAACTGCCGCGAAGTTCCTCCAACCCAGTCAAACTGTCTTGGCTTTCAAAAGTAATCTTGATTCTACAGTAGTATATAATAATAATTTCGTATGGGCAGGGGGCAATGTCAAATCAACATGAACATTTCATTTTCTGGGACTGAACTTAGTTCAAAATTCTAAATTGTGAACTATGAACATGAACTAGTTCATTTTAAACTGTGTTACCTGAACTATGAGATAGCTCTTGTGAACTTGCACAACACCCTAACCATGTTTCAGTTGTTACAAGTTTTGCATTTTTTGCTGCAATTTCAATAAATGTCTTGTTTTGTGTTTTTCTAAATAGGCCTCTTGCCCCCGGGCCAATGTTTGTTGCGATAAGGAACATCTGCCCACTTCCATAACATAGGTGTGCATAACTTCCACCTCTAACTTCCATCTTCTCCATCTCTAACTTCCATCTATAACATAGATGGAAGTCACAGCTGTATCTTCTGAAAATCTATGATTTAATTTGAGAAAGAATATCATGATATGCCATTCCTGGACACATCAAGTCCCATGAGGGCACCATTTCTGCTCCATCTTCCTCAAGCACAGATTCTGTGTGCAGGGAGACAACTGATCATGTTGCAGGTTCTCGCGGTGCAGAAGAGGGACAAAAAACGTGCGATAGTGATAGTTTTACAGTTAATACTTTTACCGTCAGTTCAACAAGTAACTAACGCAAGGCAATCCAAATGGATAATCATTTTGTTAACATCAATCACATTGTTTGCAATTAACCAGCCTAAATTGTACAAAATTGTTTAGGTTATATATATTTCAACCCTGGCCTCCTGGGTGTTAAGAGGCTCTGACGTTTGGTCACATAATCACTAGCAAAGCAAATAGACCATTTCTGCAAATCAATCTGAATAAGGCCCATTCGCAGCCCATGAAGGGCTGCGAATGACATTCATTCCCAATGAAATATAATATATGTTTATATATGTTTTACGAAGTCAAATGAAAAGCATGCTGACCATCGAAGCCTTGGAAATAGAACCTTTGATGAAAATGCTTACATAACAAAGCCTGTTTTAAACAGATACTATACACCACATAAAACATATAGGGCTTAGGATGCGGTAATCAGTGACTTCTGTATTCTTTTTTACAATTGTACAATTATACTCCACATCTTAACTACCATCCTGAAATATGTAACCATTATTTATAAAAGTAATCCTAGACTAAAGCGTAAAAGGTCTACTTATAACAGCATAATACCAAACAGTCAAGCAAATTTTCAGATGTGTTAATTTATAGGAAGACAAGACAATAACATGAATGATAACATGAATCCAAAGCCTAGGGTGACATTTGTCAATCATATAGAAAGATAGCAGAAAATAATACACACAATCCTGTGGTCAATCTGTGCTTTCCCCTTTTGATCCAAAGGGGCTACTACATTACTGCTACCTTCTGGGATGCTCATATTCAGCTTGACCACCTTAGGTAAGGTCATGCTATCTCTATATCAAGCTGGCCTTTAGACCCTTTACAGTAAAACTCATCCTAAACAGGATGTGTCTATAATCCCTCACAAACAACCTTCACAAAACAACCTCTCAAACATCTAGCTTTCGATGTAGGTGAGAGCAGGTCCACATATTTGTTACCTTAGGCACTTCTGTACATTGACACAAACTAGCTTCACTCATTTCATTCTATTTTATATACATCGGAAAGCTAAGTTGGAAAAAAATTTGTCTATGTTTGTGTTTGTGCGATTCTGCATGATACCTTTGATTGAGCACAAAAACTGAAACATTGGAGCTAGATGATCTTCAGGTTGATGTTTAAAACCCTTTCCTCATTCCAGTAACATAATAAAGTGACTAGCCAAAGGACAATGTCTAGAGAGACAACACTTGATGTTATTGATAAGGTGCACATGTAATGTAGGTCCTTAAGGTTATGATAGGTCATAAATCATGCTAAATTACTTTTTTCTTTGCAAAGAATGTAGAATGTCCGAGAGTCTCAGTGAACCAGCAAATGTGATGATGTCAACTTTTTTTTAATTGGTAGTTAAAAGGGGCCGTCTTTATTTTTACCATCTTGTTAATTGCCAGTAACCTATTTATGAGTTAATAGGGTTATTGGCTCACAGGACGCCGGGAGTCATTTTAAACTCAGGAGTTGTGCATTACTTTAGACATGGGTGATTAGTCATTTCCCATGCCTAAACTTATGCAAAGCTCCACAACTCGTAACCTCATCACTGATGTGATCTAGCCAAAGTGTTTTGAAACTTATTCCACTGCCCTTCTTAATGCTGTAGAATGCTCCATTCACTTGCATTGGCCTTCCCAACGTTCGGCGGTCAATTCTTTTTGCATAATTGACCGTTGCTAAACATAATTGACTGCTGTCAAGGAGAGTGGATTCTATTTTTTTTATTCCTCTACATTGAGCTTAACTTACCATGTTTCATTTGGGACAACTTTCTAGGATACAGGGATTCCAGTTTATTGTATGAAACATGATGCTTGATGGATGAATGGATTTCATTTTCTTTGTTTTTTTGTCCCTTTTTACGGACATGATAGTGAAGAAAGACAGGAAAGTTGGTTGAAGAAGAGAGGGAATTTGGAGCAAAAAGGAAAATGTCTGAACCCTCAATGTTCGTAGATTCAGTTGAATCCCTCACATACAAGAACAACGCTTATCAACATGGCAGTATATACTGCCATGTTGAGTTACACTTCCTGTTTGTCTCCTCATCACATACACAATACACACGAAAAAACTAAAAACACAAGCACCATCTAACTATACAAGGGGAGGCCACAAGCCATCACCAGTATCCTCAAGCAAACATACACACCTACATGTAGGCAAGCATGCATGCGCACACACACACACACACACACACACACACACACACACACACACACACACCAATATTTACCCAACAGGCCTCCGAATAGGCAGGTTAAGACAGACAGCTGGACCATCGCCTGGGCTCTGACGTTCTGTTCCGCAGGACACTGGCACTCAGAACAGTATGTACACGGGGGGCTCGCTCAGCGACTCCTCACACTTCCTTGGTCCTTCACAACTTCACTGCATTTTTCACCATGACTGGCATGGCGCAAGCGACACGCTGGAGAGCTTCACTGCTCACTGTTTCCTTGATACTTGATGCTTCCTGCAGAAGGAAAAGATTGTTTTCAGTGAGTGATAGTCATCATAAGTGGTGTCCCCTAAGGAGCAGCAAACACATAACCAAGTGCATAACCAAGCCCGCCTCCCAAAAAGTGAGGAAGAACTCCATGAACTATGTTATCCCATTAGCAGCATCTAGTGGCTTGAGTTTTAGCTTCAGCTATTATTATATACTATATCATTGCCGACAGGGGAAACTATGAGAATCTCTCACGATGGAGGGGGGAGAAAAACGTGAAGATTATGAAAGTAAAGGTCAAGAGCAAAAAAGACAATAATCGGACAAAGAAAATCAAACACAACTAGTTATGTCAAATGTTATAAATATAAACATACAAGGTCATACATCCATGTTGGATTCGTTAGTATTTTGAGGTTGTTAGCAGTAATTCATCTTTGAATATTCTAGGATAAACTATTTTCCCAGATGAAAATGAACCAGGCAAATCGATCAAGCAGGGTTTTGTTATATAGGGGAAAATTATTCAACACATCGCCTCCAAAAGGAGATTCATCATATGGCTTGTCAATTGTGGCATTCAAATTTCAAGTAGGAAAAAGCCACAATCATTGTGTTACTGTAAGAAGGAGTATTATACCAGCCTATACTTTAAAAAAGGTGTTTATGATTAAAGGGCTCTTTATGGTTCCACGTTGACGCAACGCAAGGGGGTTAGGGACCCATTCCGTCCTTGCGGACCCTCCTTGGGTCCACCGCAAGGGCCTGACGTGCACCTCCCAAAATGTTAACCTTGCGTCGAGGCGATGCAGCTGCAAGGGCTGTGATTGGTCCGCTAACTACATAATTTCCGGCAATATGCTTTGTATGTAAAAAATCGAAGGCACTCGCTAGTAATCTGTAAAAAGTGGAGACGTTTTGTATTCGGTCATCATCGACTTCGAATGTAATGACCAGAATGGAAAACAATGACCAACTAGTAGCCTATCTTCTGTTTTTGTTGCACATTGTTTGAGTCTTATTCAGCTTTGAAGTTGTTAGAATCCATACCATACCATAATGAAAGTAGTAGACCAATTGTAAACTAATAGCATGCACAGACAAAGACCAACTATTTGTTCTCTCTTTACCACGGACATGCATAGTGCCACGTAAAACCGACGCAAAAAACCATAAAGGTTCACGACTACGTTGAAGCAACTGCGTGGTCATTGCATTGCGTGAACATGGAACCATAATCAGTCTTTAACTCACTAGTGCGGTTGGAAACAAGGCAGTCACGGCCCGTGGCATCACTTTATTGAGCACTTAAACTTTAGTGCATCAAACTATTTTAGAATAGGAAAACTAGTTCCCTCATACCAATGAAAACTAACTGGTATTTTATTAATTCTTTAAAGAGATGTTATTTCTTATAAGATTTAAGATTTGAACAGGATTCTACACCGGAACAAGGGTTTAGAGTTGGAAGTCAGAATAAGACATATCTTAACTAATTAAGACACCCATAACTAATATTACATAATAAGGATATGATTTTGCGTGCCAAATGAATTGGGTTTATTGTAGAGCCCTATTAAGACCATAAAGCATCAAAGGGAGTTAATAATTGTTCTGCTTGTTATTGTTCATTTGAGCAATATGTACCTTACAGATTCTGGAATGGCTAACAAGACAACGGTAAGTTTGCTACCACAGATGAGCAACAAAGCCAAACGATTTTCATGAAAGAAACTGAACCTTTACGCAGCTACACTCATTTCTACCATAGACTGTAGTGTGAATGAATACAACAAGTTATTTAAATCCCACCAACTGCTGCCCCATCATCCCTGTCCCCCAGACAGCAGAAGTATGTTGAAAGAGAACAAGGCTTGAACAAGAAACCTTACTTCAAACATAATCGAGATCATCCGATTATCAACCGATTTGAACTTGAGTATTGTATACATAAGTTGCTTAATTCATTTCATGAAAGTTATTTACATGTATGGTTTTCAATTAGTTGATATAGTATTTCAATAAGTTACCACCCTTAGTAAGTGAGTAGTAAGGTAGTTTGTTTTTGGTAAACCACAAAATAATGATCACAGAAGGGATCCATTTCATTTATATCAAATTGTATATCCCTTGATCGAAGGTACAGTCTCAAAGGGCTTAACAGGCAGGGGCGGTTCTAGGGGGGGGCAGCAGGGGCCAGTGCCCCCGTAAAACTGAGCTCGTACCCCCCAATGCCCCCCCCCCCCTCCAAACGTTTTTTCTTTTTACCTCTGTCCGGACGGGGGGGTCGATGGCTTGCGATGGTGTGGCACTGACGCACAAGGCGGACCTTGAGATTTATAATATATCATACTGACTTTATTGCTGTTGGTGATGTATGAGTGGTTTGATGTCAGTGAAGGAAACCCAAAATGTTGTAATATTGACAATTGCTTTAACCAATGAAACATTTCAAATGTATAATATTGACAATTGCTGTAACTGAAAGAAAACACTTAATACTATGCTACTGAAATAAATGCTGTGACCCCGGGGCGGTCTAGAACCGCCCCTGTTAACAGGCCATATCTTTATGACACCCAACTAACCATAGCACCCCAGAGGGCAAGAAAAAACTCTTAATTAGCAAGGAGGAAATCTTGAGAAGAAACGCATAGTGGGGGAGCGGTATGTGGGGTAAGCAGAGAGCTTTACTGGTTAAATGTGTGTGCAGTGGCGCTGTAGTGGGGAGAAGGGGACTGACTTCCCAGGCCAAAATGCAGGGCAGACCCTCAGAAAGCCTAAAATGAAAAGTTGTTTTAAAGTAGTTAGTGTCCTAACTCAATTAAAATTGGCTGAATCGTTTAAAAGACTTTGTGTTAAAAAAAAAAATGTGGATGTTTTCTGAGGCCCCTCTCACCCCTGACCAATTCGCAAAATGGTTTAGTCCTCCCTTGAACTTGGATTATTCTCTTAGCTAATCGAGCGAGTGGACTGAGTGGCTGGAGGCCCAATGTGCATTGCGATGAAGTCATGTCTTTCCCCAAGAAAGAGTTAGGCCTATCTGGATACAACAACAGAAAAAAAAGATGCAAACTGAGGATAAACAACTGCTAACTAATTTCTTTCCAAAGAAAGATGAGCACATTAAATGTAAAGATTCTCTGCTTTTAGTCTATCGTACACAGTTACGTATATTAAACACAAAACCAGCCCAAACAAACTAATAATCATGTAAAGGGTAATGTATTCCATAACTGTAAAAGTGCAAAGCCATATCGATCATTTTCAACTCCATTCACCTCCGATAACTATATGAAAGCTAAGACCACTGATCCAACAGCCAACACCATTTCACTCTGAGGGAAATGCCCAAAACCATCAAGACAATCAACGATCAACTTACTTCCCCTTTCCTCCTTACAACTACAAATGATGTAACTTTGTGTTTTCTTTCAAACAAATTGTGTTGGATCACATAACACCTCCATAAACGGTTACACCAGTGTCCTGGCCAATTACCACACCTTCCGCTGTTGTAGACACAATGCCTAGCCAATGTAGAAACAGCCGCAAAGCCCCCAGACATAACCCATACAGCACCCTGATGTCAGTGAACCGTGAATGGGATGTGTCCATCTCCTCACATACATACACAGGTCTAATAGATGGCTACTGCTCAGTTAAAAAATCCACATTGACGTGTTTTGACTCGTGTGATAAAATGGCGAATTTGTTTCACTCTCCCGGGGCGAAGTCATGCCGTTTTGGCAGGTACTTCCGTAGGCCAACCCATGCATTCACCCGCAATGAAGACACATAATACAGATACAAAGACGTGTAGTATCCGTGTAAAATGGGTGTTTCACTGTTTGGATGGTAGCCTCACTTCTGGAGATTTCAATGAGAAACGAGATCAAATAAAAGGACGATATGGCAAAGTAGTTGGCGGGATCATTTGATATATTTAGGCCGCCTAGTAAAACACAGCTGCCCTAATACACACCAAAGGAATTGGACTCTCTGTTTAAGGTCGCTTTGGCTAAAGAATGCCTTCTTTCAATAGACCCAATGATTACACGCAAAATATAAAAAAAATAAAAAGAAGATACGTTTACATACGTTTCTCAATTAGCTGGAAGTATACGGTTGACCCGTGCATCCTATGCGCACCTGTAGCCTACCTCAGAGTAGATCCGGGGCTTCAGGACTCCATCCAAGGCGCGCACACACGCGGCCCGCAGAGACAGCCCCTCCACTGCACGGAAACACAACTAGAGCCCTCCGTTCTACACATGAAGCAGATTATTCCCGTTTAGAGGTGAAGTGCACGCTATTAAAAAGAGGTATAATAATTCTAGCCTGTAGGCCTTAGGAACTGCTGTTTCAAAAAATGAATAGTTGGAAGTAAGGAGAGTTAGTCCATTGAGTTTGCTCAGAGCGCTCCTAACTCCAGTGCGCAGCTTCCTGGGATACACTCCTTGTTGTGCCTGGGCTGTCCTCTCCTCCCCTTTAGTAGTTGGCAGCGCTGGGAGAAACCACAATGAACTGAATAAGTCACCATTCCACTTCGACACCAACAATGCGTCATTAACCGTACGACTTGACGGTGGCGCGGTGGCCTAACCCAAATCAATATTCCAACTAGTTTAGTTTCTGACCGTGTGTGGCACATTCTATCTCGATCCCGTAGAATAGCACTTGTGTGATGAGGTCATTTGACTGGAGGAGAGGGCCCAGTCTGCGCCCCACGCATGCTACACGGCGGTGGACCTGTGCACCTCTGGCTAGGCTTCAAAGCCCAATGGATTCCTTTAACTATGTATCTGAAGCAAACACCTTCCGCCGTCTATAGGCTTACGTCTGAGCCTGTGGCACAGAAGGGTCTCCAGTTCACGGAGCCTTTATGACCTAATCTCATGGGATAGGCTGGTATGTATTTAACCACCGCGCCACAGCAGTCTGAAAATGAATTGGAAGACTGTCTGGACTTTCATCTGAGACGGGGATATTTCGTAATTTGCTACCGCCGTATTTGTCCAGCAATATTACTTGTGTCGGATAGCCCTATCACATGTAACATCCGATTCTATTGATTTTAGGATTTTTGTTGGATCGTTAGGATAGTTGTAGACTGCAGCAGCCCTTTTCACAGTCGTCCCAACGACCACCACGGATATGAGCCAAAATCAATGATTGGAAAGTACTTAGCATCACTATCCATCCCTCGGTTAAAATGTATGGAGTGGTTTTCTGGTAGTGCATGTTAGGGAGATTCCATTAATACAAACCAGACCTAAAACCAACACACTCATACCCAACCCTTGACCACAACTAACATCTTTTGGGATGAAATGGATGGTGTACTCACATGGGAAACCCCGGGAAGAGACGAGAACGGCTGCATCTGGTCCTTCCATTTCAGTGGGGAAAAAAAACTGACTGAGGATTTGTGTCTTACTTGACCAATGACTCAGCTTAAGCACACCTGTCACTGAATTAACACAATCATTGATTTAAACAGTTGGAGATAACTGAAAGAAGGAAGACAATGGCTTAATAACTTGAAGCTTTTACGTGCATTTTGTCCTAAGGCATCAAAGTCAACGAAATCTACCCTGTGACACTTCAAAAAGAGAGACACAGCCTTATTAAGTACGCTAGCCAGTCAAGGACAATAACATTTCACCAAAGTGCCTTTCACACTGAAGGGTGCAACAATATTCACATTGAATGCATTCCGAATGTTTATCCTTGGTCTGATAGAATTCCTTCATGTGTCCCATTGCCTCTAGCGGATATCAGCCTTAACAATGACCGAAAGATGAGTTCCTTCCTGTGTCATTTGAACAAAGTTGACGATTGGAGTTTGATTAATGGAGGACATGCAATCGGATTGACACTTGCAAATTAAGAGGTGTTTGTATGTCCAGAAGCTTGTATTCCATTTGACTTACAGGTTGATGTTGATATTACCCAAAGTGTGTGTGTGTGTGTGTGTGTGTGTGTGCGTGTGCGTGTGCGTGTGCGTGTGCGTGTGCGTGTGTGTGTGTGTGTGTGTGTGTGTGTGTGTGTGTACTTGAATGATTTGAATTTACGACCAATACTGGGTAATGACCAACACTCTGTAATGAGCAATATATAACAACAATAACAATATGTAATGACAAATACTTTGAAATGACCAATGTTGTGTTATGAGAAACACTGTAATGACCAATACTGGCCATCATTGTGTAGCAGTCCTCCATAAAAGAGATGAGATGGGGGGGAAAGAGACAGAGATGGCATGCAGAAACAACTCTTTCAGCGCTTGAGGTTAATTGAAGGGTCACGGAGAGTTTAAAGGTCAACACGTGAACGCATAAGAACACAACTATAAAATGCAAGTCACAGATATAGGGCAATTTCAACTTTAACCCTAAACTTAAGCGCATGACTCTTAGGCAACAACATGCCCCTAGACTAGAGGACACCTTCATGCATTACAAATGAACCGTGGTTAAACATGAGCTCCTTGTGCTCCTGACAGCTTTTAAGGGAAATCCAGCTGAATGCTGTTATCTTATGAGTAATATTTATTTTACATACTTCCGTCATGTTAATGGAGAAAAACATATTAGAGGTGTTTTGGTTGTTGAGGCTGTTACCAAAATGTCCAGTGGGGTCGTTTAACTTTGGACTACCGGACGTTCCAAGTCTGTGAAGGGAGGAATGAGGAAGAGGAAGGAGTGACAGAGTTCAGCATGGAGCATTATTCCTCTGAAGCTCAACAAAGTTGGATACTAATTGTAAGTCGCTTTGGATGAAAGCGTCAGCTAAATGTCCTAAATGTAATGTCATTGAGCTTTGTCCTCCTAATTGACAAAAAAAACCACTGTTACTGTTATAACTAAACAAAAGCATGATGACATGCTAAATTTTCATTTGTGTTAATTTATGATTTACACTCTACCTCCATTTGAGAGTTTAGCAGTAAGTTTGGGGCAACTGCTAATTCAAATTTTCAGCATAAACTCTTTAATACTCTAAATCATCAAGCGGAAGTCGTCCACTGTGGCTAAACTTCTCTGTCATGAGCACTAAAGTGAATTCAGCCGGCTCACACTGGTCATCTTGTCAAGTCAAGTCTTAATTCAATTGAGCCCATATGGTAGATATTAATTTAGATAGCTGGCCAGCTAGCTTCCACTGAAATGAGGGGCTGTTTGCACTCCTGCTGGGCCAGCTTCCCACGATGACTTGTTACAACATTCTGTTCAAGGCCAAGAAGGGAATAGTGGTGCTCAATCTATGAACGAATGGCCGTGTGTTAGGAGAAATCTTGTAATCTTGGGCCTGATTCACAAAAGTATGTTAAGATAAATCTTGATTACCACAATTTTTTTCCTTAAAGTTGCAATGTGTAACAATTTAGCAAGCTTAAAAAGACTTGGACATATCTGTAGCCAATGCTGATAATAATGCTATAATGATATACTTCATTCTACAAATAAAAAATGCTGCCCACCCCATAGGGGAGAGTGGGGTAAGTAGTGCCAATTTTTACTTAAAGTGCCCTTAAAGCAATGGGATAACAGTAATGCCTCCAACTAAGATATCTACATATAGTTTAGAATGTTGTGCATCCCTGGGAACAATTACTTTGGATCATAAACAAACTGTTTGAGAAATACAGCTTTAGAAAAAAAAGTTGTGCCATTAGAGAGAATACACTGGGGTAAATTGTGCCATTGATAATTGAATTAAAACTGATCATTTTAATATCACAAATGATAATTCTATATAAAAGTCAAATTCACTTTTATTGATAAATTCAATGCAAATTACTTGTTTAACTTTTATTTAAAGTTTTAACAACATCAAAGGCCACTTTTCTATAACAAGGCCTATACCGTCACATGAACACCTAATTGAGTCTTACACTTCACAGATCCAGCCTACTGGGCTTACAACTTAACATCCTACTTGTCAGTGCAGCAGGGAAATATGAACTTCTGCTCCTTTCTGGCTGCACAACCAAGTTTTGAGGTGTGGGTGGTTTACATAAAGATAGTTTATGACATCAAAGGCCAATTTGCTTTAAAAAGGCCTAGCGCCGCATGAATACATAGGCTACTCAGAACAAAATCAAAATTCCAAAATGATCACCTAATCATCTGCATCTGAATCTCTTCCCAGATTCGGCCTACTACTGAACATCCCACGTGTCGATGCTGCAGGGGAATGTAAATTAATGCTCCCTTCTGGCTGTACCACCAAGTTTTTTTGGTGTGGGTAGTTTCTTGAGCACATCACCTCTAGGGATGACTCCTTCATCATTCTCTCTAAATGTGAAGATGGGCTTTCCATCAGCAGACCTCTTACAACTTTGCTTCAGAAACTTTGCACTGATCTCGTCACCTTTAACATTCTCCACCAATCCAACATAGTTATTTTTTACCTGCAAACTTCACAATGACGAAGTCAACAGCAGACAGATCCTTGTCACCATCATCTTCATCACTCTGGACATCTGAACTCTCATAATCAGTGGCATCACTAAGTGGAAATGGAAAGTCACTCTCTTCTGAGCTACTGGAGAGCACTTTCTTTTTGGGTTTGGTTGGTTTTGACCCTTTCAGGCCCCCCTGCTTATTTCCACTCCATTTCTTCTTTTCAGCCTGTTTCTTTTCTCCGCTGTGCGTCTTCTCCAGGCCATCTTCTGCCTCATCATTGGTGGTGGAGGTTTCTTCTGAGTTACCATACACGTTTTCTTCTTGGTTCTTTTCTTCTCTCTTTCATTCTTTTTCTTTTCCTGTTCAGTCTTTTTATCTTCTTTTTCTTTGTGAGCCTTCTCCAACTCCATCATCTCAGGTGTGTCGGTCATGATTCTAGTTTTCACTTTCTTTTTTACAGTTCTGTTCTTTCTTTCTGGGGCTTTTGGCAAGGGAAGAATGACTTCTGGAGACACATAACCCAAGTGAGAAGATACATCACACATCTTTTTATGCTCATCCTGCAGATATTCATCTCCTTTCCGACCTGACGCATGGCCTTCCCCTCTTGCACCTCTTTCACTGCTCTTTCCAACTCCTCAAGAGGAGTTGAAACCCTTTCTGTCCTCCATTTGTATTTGCGTGGCATGATGGTCTAAGAATATCACATAGTTTTAGTGATCAAATGTAAGAATACAATAACAATAAAATACAATGAAGTAATATATAGTAGAAAAATCATAAGTTGGGGTAAGTTGTGCCACTGGCACAACTTAACCCAGGCCCTTTGGCACAAATTACCCCTGACCCACCATTTTGAAAAAAATGCATCCCCCAGCTGTTTTGAGCAAGCATCATGCTAACTGTATGGACTCATGCTGTAGCTTACTAAAGCACTAAAACATGTGTGAACTGCTTTCAAAGTTGTCTATAATTGTTCAAACACAGCAATCAAAAAACCTCAATCATAGAAATTTTACTTTTGAGGGCAAAAAAATGTTTTTTGAACTTAAATGTGCTTACCTCTCAAGCCATGTGTCTCCCTTCTTTGCAGGATGAGTGAAATGGATGCCCCTTCAAAAATATGTGGTCACATGACCAACTTCTTATATGGTTTTCTAGAAAACAGGGTTGATTACCCCACTCTCCCCAACCTCTTTGTTATGTTAATCTTACTATCGACACTCACAAAACTGCTCTTCACCAAAATATTTCTTAAGAATGGTCATACCTTTCTTATTTTATACCTTATGAAAGAAATTGAGTTTAAATATTATTCTTGAAAAGTAAGAAAATGTCTTTTTTTATTCGTTACTAGACATAACGTGTGAAATCTTGACAATGATAAGTGACTAGGTTTAAATTAGTAGCAGTTAGTTTATTGGCTGAATCACTTATTTTCACAACTTGTAACTACACAATTGTCAGGATTGTATTTATGCTACAGAGACTGCAACTGATTTATTGACACTTTGAGTTACACATAAACTTCTTAAATACTTTTTCTGAAATGGCCCTGAAGAGAGACGTCACCTCAGTCAACTGCTCTCGTTCAGTTCCCCCAGCGCCACCCCCTAACCCAATTTAAATAGTTGTTTCAATTAAGACTTTTCTAGTAATCTTGTGCCGACCTCTGAACCCTCATTTTACTCATATTACTAAATTTACTAAAGTCATTTTACTAAATTCTTTACATCATTCAAAAAAATACAATGATTAAAAGCTACTGCTCAAAAACATTACTTACTCCTAGGACTGACTGCTGAGTGACGTTAATGTTATCAGGCTTACTACTCATTTCAGGAGCAGAGGAAGTGTATGGTTTCAGCTCCTTTCAACATAATTTATTCAGTAAAGTATATTAGGTTAAGCCTTGTTGAGATAAGGCCACCCAATTTACATTGCTATTCAGCGATAGAAGATTCAGTCACATTGTTGGGAGCCGTATATATGTTCAACGGCGAGTTAAGGCCTGCCCCCGAATACTTCGACCCATCCACAAATAGAAAGCAAATGATCAAAGGTTGGTTATTTTGAACCAGACAGTACTAAAAATAGATGATCATGTTAAAAATAAAAAATCGTTCTAACTAATTATGCATTATTTCCAAAACCAAAGCAAATAGACAAGGCATCGACCATCCCGTTTTGGTAAGAAAATCTATAATCAAGTACTCAAACTGCCAATCTGCCCATCAACATTTCATGCAGTATTTGTAATGCCAGCTAAGCTACAGGAATACAAACATCCATCCATTGTGGGCAACGGTAATCTACCCTAAATTAACTCAATTTAGTCTTTAGGGCTTCTGACAACTGGTGAGTGTGGTCTCAACTTTGTGCGTGGTTCCCTTAAAAACTTTGATCTGAAAGATTTTATTAATTAAGCACTTTATGTCCACAGGCAAGTGTAATCACCTTTCTGAAACGGAAGTATCAGTTAATAGCATTAGGTATTATATATAAATAAACCAATAGGATGATGTCAGCCAACAGTTTTCAATCAGTTAAAAGATGGAATGAAATCCACAAGTACATTTACGTTATAACCTAAGATGAGGACTGGGCCACTTATTCCCATAGCCCTTATCCTACAGCATTTCAGTAGGAATTTGAATAAAATAAATGGTCCATCTATCTAGTCTATGGGCACTGGGCACATGTTAGTGATAATTGGTCATCTTCTTGACATTGCAACTTTCACATCCTGTTTTCGATTACATGCAATTCTATTGGAAATGTTTCACCTGTTGCTCAGGCACTTTTAAGACATCTGCATCTTATACCACAGCCGTTACTCACACAGTGACACAAAGAACACAGCAACACTATTAAAAGTAAAAAAACAACTTTATTTACAAACCCCCCCTGTAACCACAAAAACCTCAATCCAATGACTACCGTGTAAAACCATGTCCGAGTATTGTGTCCAAAGGAAAGCATGAACACCCCCTCATCGGTGGGTGTGCCGATGGGGAGAACGATTTCTGAATATTTGTGGTTGAGGTTGGGAATTTTACAGGGCCAAACCAAATACAGCGGCTGTTATCCGTCAGAATGCTTTAACCCACTTGTTTAGTCTGATCCATGGAAAGCTACTCTTGAAGACGTGGCCCCAGCCCGGGATTAGGGCAGGGGATCAGTTTCTTGCTGACACCCACAAAAATAAAGGCGCAACTTTTATAAGAGCCAACAGACAGCTACATTTTGAGTCATATCGGCAAACAATAACTTTAACAACAATTCACACATTTCTTTTGTCAGACAAACCATGAATCAGTGTAAGTAAGTGTACAACAGAGGGACAACAGAGGGAGATTTCTATTCAACATAGGCAGCCTACAAATTACAACGATGCTGGATTAATCATGTTTTTAAAAGCTTGTCCTAAAAATCCTCAATTTCCACCATATTTCTACACGTGGCACCCACCACTTATTGTTTGTTAAATGGGGGGAACAATTAACACATTTGAAACAGAAAATATAGAAGAAAAAAACTGTTTTGAATGATTTGATCAGAATGATCTGGATCGTTAATCCAGGTTAATTAAATAACAGAAGTCCTCTGAAGAAACCCGCCTGTTACCGGCAGAGCTCCAAGGCCGCCGTCCGTCCGTACGTCCGTGAACGCAAAACCCCAGAAGAGGGTCCCTGGATTCTTAGAACAGTGAGCTGTTCTCCGCCTCTACCCGTCCGTGTGTGTGGAACATGTGTCTGGGGCGCCTCGCCTGCTGGCCGTCCGTCCGTCCGTCCGTCCGTCCTGGCAGGCGGGTCCAGCCTAGAAGGCGTAGCGTGTTCGGATGTCCTCCAGCTTCTTGGAGACCTCGGGCGGCGTCCGGTCCAGCTCCTCCGCCACGCTCTTCTGCTTGTGAGGGTCCATGCTGTTGAACTGCTCACACAGGTCTCCATCGATCACGTTCTGGGGACGGCAGAAACAAGAGGCTACAACTCAACGCTGCATGTCGTTTGGAGGCCTTCAACCCAAAAAATATATTTTACATTGGGGGTAGAATAGAAGAATTTGGATTCAAAGCCATATATGATTTTACAACATACTGTCCTTTTGGGCCAAGTACAGAGTCAGCAGATGAGCAGCTGAATGAGACTTCAAATAACATTTAATGACGACTTAACATTCCATTTTCAGTATCACAATCACGTGAAGGAACGTTGAGGAGGAATTTCCTTGGGGTTGAGCCAGAAGTAGCACTTCATCGATTCAGTTCCCTGTTGCACCAGTCAGGCTAATCGCAGGCGTCTGGTGGTTTTCATATAAAGGGTGCGCATTCACTTTATGGGCCATTGAGTGGCTACAAAGGGTTGCCTCGGGCTTGTCTAGGCCCAGAGACGTGCAATTGACGTCAGTCACTCCACCAACACTACCTTGGGGCAGACGCATACATAGCGGGTGATATCGTTGACCATGTGACGAGCCCAAGACACATAAGGGGATGAGTGCCTCGGCAAGAGGGACAAGAAACGATTGGGAAGCCATTCACTCTTCAATCGTACGCAGGTGTCTGCACAGGCGTCTCAATGCATGTAAGGAGAACATTGAGCACAACGAGTCCAAAAGGAGACAGACACACGAGTGTAGTTTTGAGTTTGGCGAAACAAACAGCAATTGACCCAGACCGCGATACTGACCTTCACTGGGAAATAGTAGGACCTGAAGCTGAGGTGGTCCCGGCCACACAGGGGAGGGAACTCTGAGCGCATGTGCATCTCCAGATGCTGGAAGAAGTCATGGTCCTGGAAAGAGTCAGAGGGGAGACGGGTTAAACCGCCATACAAGCAGCCAAGGATACAGAGCCTGCTTCGCTGTCCATCCTGGCATGGAATAAGCCCATGTATGTCTAGGTTGTGCAGTGTCAACAGTAGTACAGATATACAGACATTCAGCAGTGTCCTACATTTTCAATATGTTATTCAACCCCCTGGGAAGATCTACCATCGCTTGAGTGTGTGTGTGTGTGTGTGTGTGTGTGTGTGTGTGTGTGTGTGTGTGTGTGTGTGTGTGTGTGTGTGTGTGTGTGTGTGTGTGTGTGTGTGTGTGTGTGTGTGTGTGTGTGTGTGTGTGTGTGTGTGTGTGTGTGTGTGTGTGTGTGTGTGTGTGTGTGTGTGTGTCAACAGAATAGATCAGTCAGCCATTACCTCGTGTGAGGTGAAAGGGACCAGGATGCCGATGCCCCCGGACAGCGTAGTGTAGACGAGGGACTCTGAGCCCCCTGGGATGAGGGTGGTCTTCTGCAGGGACAGCACAGTCTCTCCGATGTGGTAGTTCATGATGACCTCAGCCTGGGGGACAAACAGGAGGGTTGTGTTTCAGTGCATGCTTGTTGGCCGGTTATGGCCTCGTGACATGGTAGAGGGCTAAATTTAACACCCATCAATGACCCTGAGGAACCGCCAGCCTAACACGATACAAAGGTTGTGTTCAATGCAATAGTTTCTTGGCCAATACCTCTGGAATTTGCAGATGTAAACACACAAAACGCACACGTCATTTGCGCCACTAATAGAAACAGCAGTGACAATTTATCTATAAAAAGATGAGTTTATGGAATTTTAATAAAATTCATCTAATAATTCAACACTAAATAGTTAAATAAATGCCTACTTTGATTAAATTAACCACTGACAGAATAACGGATGATGGTCTCATCGACCCTCGATGAGTTGAGCTCAGCTTCGGCTATCGCTGACAGGGGGGCCAAGAAATTGGTTTTGAATTTCAATTGCATAAATGACGAACAGCCTGAGTGAGCGTACTGACGCACAGTACCCCAAGAGACACCCGGCCCCCAGCCACCACAGACCCAGGATCAACTAAACATGTCCAGGGATGGCTGACGGTCGGGGGAAAGCTGCCACAGGTCATTACAGAGGAATGGGATACTGCTCGATGCAGACGTAGGAGTTTGGGTTCCAGAAGAGAACCGACACCCCCAACATAATGAGCAAAGACCACAAAACTTGGAACTGTGGTTGACATCGGTCTGAAAAAAGAAACTTGAACCAAAGCTGCATATAGTGCAAAGGGATATTGCTAAAGAAATGCGTGGGAATGGGAAACTTGCACAAGACACATCCCCTGCTATGCACAAGTGCATGGCTCGCAAAAAAAGACAATAAGTGACCTTTTTAGCAGTTTAAAAGGTAATGTGCTCAATTTTAGTTTCTGGGCATGAAATACGACTTCTTACTCATTTCATGTCCAAAAGCTTTGCCAGGGCTGGTAAGATGTTTCATCCCCCAGACACAAAGCTGACAGAAACGCAAGACACAGCTGACCATATGCCACAAAGCTCTTCTAAAGGCTGATGTAGGGACACACGCACACACACACACACACACACTAGGTCCATTGAGATGGCTGCATTCGTCTATGAGTCGTGCGTGCCCGTGTATAGGTTTGGTCGATTTTGTTGTAGGAATTAAAATCAGTATTTCAAAAAAGGAGAGGAAATAAATGACATGATCATGGGAACAGAGAATGTGAAGTTGCGGAGGGACTGCGGTGGGGGGTGTGGTACCTTCTGCGAGGCGCCGTTGAGAAGGCCTCGGTCCCACAGCGCTTTGTTTCCTGTTGGGTCCTCGTCCACGTCGTCACTGGTGTTTGGGGGGAGACGCACCTTGTGGGAAGAGACCACAATAGAAGATATAAAGCTCTGGTGATGTGTCCATAAGCAGCTCAGAAATCAATCTTCAGAGGAACCGCTGGGTGGTAGTGACCGTATATCTTTTTTTACAAGTCAGGAATATTAACCGGGAATTGCACAGCAGTTCAAACACGATTCTGACTCGGGTGAAGTTAAATAAGGAAATCAAATGGTTAATTTATGTGAAATATATGAGTTGAGATAATCCATTTGTTCACTTAGTTGGCAAAAAATAAAATAAAAAAAGGACACATGTAGCTGCAAAGAAGTATAAGGTCCGCTTAAACACAGCCCTTGCTTCTTATGTAATCCAGGAAGATATCTAATTGAATGCTAGAAAGTATTTGCTTGCACAGCAAATTAAATTCATCTGACCAAATTACACAGAGGTATTTTTCGCCCCAGTTTCGGTTCCACTCATCCTCTAAAGCAATTAAACCTCACGCAAAGGCTGAAGACACAGGCCCACTATCCCTCCTTCCACCATCACAGCCTCCCCATCAACAAATACATATTCAATACTAGACATGTCACCGCATATGCATTTTCTGAAGAAAGTGTATGGTTGTATGAGCCAACACTTCGTGTGCTCAATATTCCACGAGCACACCGATATGCTAATGAGCGTGCACACCAAGTTTAAATTCCCTGGGCCGCTTTGAAGCAGACTTGTGCTTGATTGAATAATTGGGCTGATCGTTAGTTTGGTTGCGAGTTATTGACAATTGATCCTGTTACGTCATTCTTTTCTTCATCATCGCACAACTTTCCCCATTACCCAAGTGGGAATTCCTTGATGGGCCCACCATGTTATAAAGACTGATAAACTGATAAAAAATGGCGGCTCATTGCATGATTTTTTTTTGGTGTAAATCTGCCATAACATGGTATTATGGTTCTTAACAGAACCATAATACCATAAGGTTGGGCAGTATTCAGGAAATGTTTATGTCATTTGAGTTCACAGTTCTCACGATTTGTCCAAGGTTTCCCAAAACTTTTAAAGTAAGACAAATTTATCTCAACCGATAAAAAATATGCATAATTATAACTAGTTTTTGTAAAAGAACAGTCAAACAAAAATCCTTACCAATAAGACTACCGGTAAAGTACCGAACCGACAAAGAGTGTCAATAACAATCGCTCTACCAATCAAACCCTCACGACACCCATCCCTACTTACGATGCTGATGTTTCCGAACTTGTCCGCCGAGGCCATGGTGTCGTAGTCCAGCAGGCAGGCGGTGGTCACCCAGCGGGGGTGCGTGTCGTCGGCGAACACGATCAGCTGGTTCTCGTTGCGGCGGTAGCGCACCCAGAACAGGCTCTCCTGCACGTCCGTCACCACCACGCGCTGCCCGATGGTGTGGATGCTGGTCACCAGGTTGGGAATATGCTGGAGGTGTGAGTGCGTTGGGGGGGCGGGGGGGGGAGAGAGAAATTAAGTTAGCGGAGTGGCGGTAGCCGAATAGCGGTTGGCATGTTATGGAACAGTCCATCACAAAATCTTCATATCATCTTTATCATGTTGACAGAGTTATGAATTAGAAGGCCAATGTGAATAACTGCCGTTGACTGAAAAACCAGAACAGATGGACCACACACAAGCAGCCCAGTGCATGCTCAGTCATCGCAAGACTCACACCCACAGAAGGTCCTAAAATAGGTGTGGCGGGTTCCCAACTGCTACATTTGATAATCAACTTTACCTTGTTCTCACACTTCCTAAGTAGTTTCTTCTTGCCAAGGTCGTAAATCCTCAGCAGTTTACCAACGCCCACCAGGACACGCCCCTGGAATGGAGCGATGGCCAATGGCACGTCCTCCACCGGAGTCTGCCCATCACAAAGCACGACAACCAATAGTTAGCTGCAGACAAGATTTACTCCTTGATATTATAAATGTCAGCAGTCATTTAATATATTTAAAAACATTTGCAACATTTCCATTATCGCAATAATAACATTCAAGTGCCGAGTTGTCAGTGATAACATTTTTTTTATATTTGTGTGTAGGGCATTCAAATCGTCCGTTTGATTTTATTGTAATTTAGAAAGGATAACAAAGAAACAGGTTGTGTTCAAAACAGAGTGGTACCCAGAGCGGTTTCTGGAAGGTTCTTAGTGAGAACAGTGTTACGGCTATGACACTCTTTTCCAGAGTCTTGAGTGTTGCGACTGAGTTGCTTCTGGGATTTGAGTTTTTTACCACATGAAGAGATATAGATATCCGTCTATATACAGTATTGACAAGGTATTTATGTAGCATAGTCGAGAAATTAAAGTTCTGATTTTCACGTCTCCTCGATAGGAAACCCTGGCCTTTGGTGTCATCACCATTGATCTACTGTGGTTGGCCAATGGCGATCAAGTGTTAACACAAAGACCCATAATAACCTGGTTATGACAGAAGTGATATGGTTAACATGTGCATATTTGCATGCATGAAGTTCCTATTGTATAATGCAATGGGATTGTTTCTTTCTGGCTTCTTTGTTAATATGAAAACCTGCACATGGCTTTGTTAGAGACATTGAAGATGGAGAACGTCCATGGAAATGACCATAGGGCAGTGTAGCAATTTCCCTATCATATTTTTTCCTGTTAATCAGTGGCAAGACCATAAGCATGTCTCATTGTCTCAGGCTGTTGCTTAACACCGAGGTTTATGGGGACACATATCTGGCCAGCAAAGATAATCTTGGTCTCAAACAAGATCAACACAGGCAGCTTGCTAGATAGCAGGAATAAAACAGTGTCACTGTGTGCTATAATTAAAGGATGTGGGCAAACAGAAATGTGCTGCCCTCAACCTTTTAAAGGATGCCATTTAGGGCTCTATAAATACACTTGACAGGTATGTCATCGGGCGAATGTGTCCCTGACCAGGACCTTGTACTCAAAAAAGCTGCACTGCTTATGGCTCACTTCCCATCCTAATCAACTTGAGTTAAGGAAACATGTGAGCTGAAAAAGGCCCCATGGCCATCGAGTTGGATAAGACCAATTTGGAAGAGGGGGAAGGATCGTGGCATCCTGGGGAGAGAATCCATGCCTTTATTCAAACTGATATCTCAGTCTCCATCTTTACTTCATACCACTAAACGTGGTATGAAGCACAATCTCTAACACAATCTCACTAAACGTGAGATTGTGTTACTCGACTGATTGAATCCACCAAAATAAATAGCTTCACAGTTATGGCTGCCACTAAAGCCTGCCTCTCTGACGATTCCATCGGAAAAACACATAAATTAGCTAATCTCGCAGAGGGCCGATGCTACGGCAGTTTCCTTAATGCATCGTCCTTTCTGTCTTTGACTTTCTTTATGGAACTTTTTGTTATCTGTGCAATTTAAGGACTAAAAGTTTGCATTAATGTGCATTAATGTTAGGTATTGTTACATAACATTGAATCATTTGAACGTTGATGGTGAGAACACAGGGGTCGGTACCCACCTTGTGCATGAATTCCAGCTTGTCTCCTGCACTGGAGAGCCGGTAGGTGTAGATGAAACCTCCGGCCACCGACCTGGGGTTGAGGATCATGTCTCTAGCCACGCCCACAAGAACAAACCAATCATCTCCGGTGCTGGCGAAACGACACACTGTCACACTGGAAGAGAGAGCGAGAGAAGGAGACGGGTGAGAAAAGCAAAGAGAACTTCAGCGTAAGGCAAGGCAAGGGTTGCCTGAAGCTGAACACATGCAAGGAATGTCGAGCACTTCAAAAAAATATTGAAACATGTCCCCCTTGGGAGTTAACAGTAGGATGCTATACAAGCGCTTCAACAATCAGTAAATATAGTGCATTCTGCAGTACAGCCAGTGGCAAATTCCTCACATCATTCAGAATATGGAAATAATGTAAAAATGAGTTTAGTGAAACCATGTCTTAAAAGAACATTTGACTCTTGCCAAAAAAACATCCGGTTAGCAAGAGATACAATGTGCCACATGAGATCCAACAACAATGCATTACACACATTATAGGAATAGGAACACCGCTAAGGCAATTGGTTTGGATCGCCTTAGCAATCAATGGACCACCTTGATTCTATAAATCAGGGCTGACGCTCACACTGCATGCGTTGGGTTTAGCGGTGCGAGAGGTGACGTGGGTGGGCAGTGGGGGGGGCACATGAGAGCAGACGGCGCTGGCCTCACCTGAAGGCGGCCTCGTTCTGCTCCAGCTGCACGAGGTCCAGAGTGGTGCCCTGTATCGGGTTGATCAGGCGGACCAGCGAGGCCCACTGTCCGGCTCCGGCTTTGGGAGCCCCAAAGATGGCCTCAGGCAGGTTCTCGTTGAGGAACGCCGCTGCCATCTCAGCAGCAAGTTCCCGCTCGTCCTCTCCGGCCGCCTCCACCATCTCCTGCGAGGACCAGAGGCGTTGGATTTCAACCATTAGGCAGCATTAGGCATTGATCCATCAGATTTTGCTTTTTCCTACCACAGTTTATTAATATTTCCCATTGGGTGTAATGAATCAAAGTTAATATTAATAATAATTTTTCACTTTTAAATGTAATTATTGAAATGAATGAACTTTTCCACAATATTCTGATTTATTGAGATGTACCTGTATTATTCGAACGCTGACCTTACTACACTATATTTTTATAGACGTGCCGTCTAACGCAAGTGAATTTCAAAACTATTTACATCGCCAGCGATGCAAATATGCGTCATATTCCCGTAATCATCACACCAATGAAAAGTTGTCTTAGATTGACAGCGCTAGTAGAAACATTTTGCATGGTGCAGTTACAGACGAATTCAATGCAAAGACACAATTAGATACAGATCTCTCGCCAAGCGTCTCCAATGGTGCATCGCCCTAACTAAATAATCTCTACAAAGTCTGTTTCGCTAGATGCCAATAAATTGTATACACTGCATGAAGGGTTTACACACCAAGTCCATGCATCTTTTGCGCGTACCTCTGCCATTTGCTGTTTCCTCTGAGCTTTGGTGGCCTCCGTGTAGGCGTTATGGTCCGTCTCGATCACGATGAGGTTGTTGGTCTCGGGGTGGATCACAAACTTCCTAGGCGTGCACTGCAGAGGGAAGGCCACCTGGTTGAAGACCGCACCCAGCTTCTCCAATGCCAAGATCCTTCAGGGAGAGAACAACATGAAGGATGAAGAATCAGACACACTTCAACTCCATCTATAAGACCCTTGTGATTTGCCCGAGAGTCAATTACAGAACTACACCAGCAAATTTTAAATCAGACAATGACATGGGTTGACTTGCAACTGGAATCATTAAGATGTAAAACAAAAATTATTTCACAAACTAATTAGTCATGTTTGTTTCACAATTATTACAAAATAAAAATCCATGGGCCCTCGATTCTATAATAAAAGAGAAAAGATGATGAATGGTGGGGCTAGGCCAGGGTGTGTACCTGAGTGTGTTGGTAGAGATAGCTACAATGCCTTCTGGGCACTGCTCAGAGGCAAAGCCGGATGCGTACTCCAGAGTTTCATAAGATAGCGGGGTCAGGTGAAAACGTGACTGGTAACAGTAGCTCAGCCAGGAGCGACTAGACATGGCCAGTACCTGCGGGAAAGAGGTGGAAAGGAGGAGGAAAACTTTAACGGTAGCGAAGCACTTTCACATTTTGTTTCGTCTCACATTATTTTTTTTTCAAATTTCCAATTTAGTTTTTAATGTTTATTGCAGGAAAGTTACATATATAAAAAAAGAGATTATAAACGAAAGGTTGTTCTTTAGGGGCCAGGACCTCAGGGAAGTGTGTTCTCAGGAGCCATGGGAAGGGGCAGGATGAAGGGAGAGTCCCACACTACCATACACTGGCAATGCGGTGGGATACCACCAGAACAATGACTCGCATGTGGGAAATAACAGTAATAGCAGGACGGGCAAGCACCAAGGGACTATTTGCGCTTCTGAAAATAAAACATGAAATGAGGAGGAATCCCTAGAGCAGATTGGCCTGCCGGACGCTTGGTGGGGAACTACACAGCTCGCCACAGGTCAGATCACGTCCCTTGGTTACAGGGGGTGAAAGGTTACGATTCGCGAAACCGAGAGACAGCAAGAATCAAATAAATAGACATACAGCTTCCTGTCCCTGCATCCGGACCCTGAAGAGCTTGACCGGTCGAGAGCCCAAGTAGCGTGTTCTGGTGTCGGAGAGGTCACCGGTCACTGGGTCCAGAACGGTTCTGAGAAGCACTCCATTCTACCAGAGGAGGGAAAAAAACGACATTAAAACACGTATTACGCATACAATTATGATTTGAGACAGCCTGAGAGACGATCCGACATCAAGCAAGCAAAGTCGGGCCAATCTACCTGAAGTCCAATGTTCAGGTAAAGGAAGCCGATGGTTCCCTTCTCTCCCAGCTCGTCCTGTTTTTCCACGCCCCCCATCTCCACGATACAGAGGGACTCTGGTTGGGCCGGCAGGGCCTGCATACTCAGCGGCTGCAGACAGTCCTGGAATGAGAATGGATGAGATGGGGCTAGTCATTACCATGGCAACAAGCAAACGTTCAAACGAGACGAGGCACTGTAGGATGTCTGACAATTCATTTTAAAAGTTTACCAATTTAGGCATGTGTGCACAGGAATAAAAACAAAAAGGAGGCCATGGACTTGTTCAGTGGTTCAAGTTGGTTCAGAGAAGAATGTAGCTTTTCAAACAAAGATCTCAATCAGAACCACTTAGGTCAAATTTCAGGAGATCAGCTTAAGAAGAAGGTCACAAGACTAATCACTACCAGCCAACTAGTGGACTAGTTGGAACCGTGTCTGGACATCATTGAGCTCATGACCACATTCTGTTCCAACAGACGTCAAGATATTTATAGAGATCAAATATAGTGCTTACAATACATGGCAAATGTCTATACAGAAACAAAAATAGTTTCTAGTGTATTGTCTATTTACCAGAATTGGCCAGTTTCTTTGGGAAATGTCAAAGCAGTGCCAACTAAAGGTTTGGCTTACTTGAGAATATGTAAATACAATGAAAAACATGGAAAAATAAGATCCACTGAGTAATTACTTTCAATTGCATTTAATGCATGACACTGGGCCTCTGTCAAAGCAAAACACAAACCATGGTCTGATCCAAGCTCAGTGCAGGAGTCAGCTGGAGCCCTCGCTGCTTTCACTTTGATGGGCAAGTATATGACCTTATGAGCCTGTGTGTGCTTGGGTGCCTCCGACTCCCTTATGAGCGGTTTGACACCAACCTCCGTCACCCGGTCAACCTCCCCTTTGATTGTGGGTAGGGGAGGCCCCAGCAACGCTTGTACCCAGAGCAGTTATACTTAACTGCCAGTTCTCGTGTTCAGTCTCTTCTAAGAAGCGCGCCGTAACTCAGCGAGACAAGCAGCCTTGTTCATTGTCTTGTATTCTCGGTCAGGGAATAAAAGGATGCGAGGTGGGCTGAAGACTTGGGCCATGCGTGCCACATACCAGCGGGTCCAGGGAGATGATGCGGACCGTGTTGTCCACCAGGCCCACGGCCAGGAAGCGGGTGCGCTGCTCGCCGGGCGGAACGTTGGCCAGGCTCATGCAGACCACGTCGGCGGACATCTCCTTACGCTCTGTGTACTCATTGAGCTGGCCCGACTACCGAGCCAACATGGACAGGCAGACAGAGAGAGAGAGAGAGAGAAGATTAATGACAGACGGCACAGACACATTTGAGTCTTGATCAGCCAGATAAGACTGCAGGAATAGTCAACACCATGAAACAAAAGCTGCAAACCCCATGGAAATAATATATAATCATGTCTATGACATTACCCTAATAATGCCAGAATAAAGCTGTGATCAGAGTGAATAGTTATTCTCTCCAAGTGGAAGTCAGAGAAGAGACATGAGAAACTCATCACTTCAACAGCACTCTTAATACTGACCGTCATATGGGCTGCTATTCTAAAAACATATTCTGTTCAGATAATAATTTAACAAGGTCATCTGGAGCAACCAGAGTCAGTCATGATGACTTTAATTTGCTGACGATTCCCAAAAACATAACGTTTACATTTGTAGTATGAATCAAAGTGGGCCCTGATGTGCAGCAGCTTTAATTTGCCTGTTGACAAAATGTCTAATAAAAAAATTAAAAAAAGAGTACAATCTGTAACTTACCGGGTCCATCTCAAAGTAGACCAGCTCGCCCCCAGTCAGGGCGATCACCACCTGACGCTGGTTCACGGCACAGCGGACAATCGTCTTCTTCCCGGGAGTCTTCCACTCGTTCACACGCTTGTCGGCCCTGATGTGGCGGATGCCGTCGGGGTACACCTGGGAAGGAGGGACTATCGTCAGGAGAAAAGGCTTTCCTTCCCTCCGACCGGACGGTGTCTAAATGACATGCCCCCATCATCACAGCGATGGCTACGTATGGCAATAGGCATCCAGTGGCCTTCCCTAAACAGTGGGAGTAGGGTCAAATGGTTGACGCTTTTATTTAGCTGGAGGAGTGGCGGCTTAAGCATCCAAGCATCTATTCTGTTGAGTGAAATCTGCAACGCCACACTAGATGCCTTTTTACACACAGGATCTGTAAGGTCACTGTCTGCTATAAACCCAATTGTAAAACAGGACTGCCTTAATGAAGACTTGTTTCCCTCAAACATTTCTCAGAAATGCAGACTTTAAAGACGCTGTAGGTCGGGGTAAACCTCCTCTTAAGTGTTGAACAGCGCCAAGTGGGAGCCTTGGCTGTTCCCTTCCAGTCAGTTGGTTTTAATGCAACGGGAGCCTCCAGGTGTGTTCCACTCACCTGCACCAGGGCATCCTCGCCCAGCAGCGAGCAGGACAGTGTGGGCGTGGTTCCCAGGAACCCAGAGTCTGTCACCTCCTCGACCGTCTCTCCGATGGACAGGACCAGCGTGGCGTTGACGAAGGACACGATGATGTAGGCGTCAAACTCGTCTGTTGGAGGGACCATGTGGGGGAGGACGGAGAAAAAGAGACAAAAGGTCCAATTTGAGTTCAGCAAACAAAAGAATTGTTGTAACAAGCGGAAAAAGAAGCAATGGATTGAAGGGGTTCAGAACCTCAAGGCTCCCGCTTCCTGCTATCCGGATTGATAATTACTACCTATCGCTTTATAAATTATTAAAGGTTTATAATTATAGGTTTATAAATGTAGTTTACCACTTTGGATGCAATAAGAGTACCATGTGTTGAGAAAAATCAATAAGGTGTTACTTCAGCTATGTCCTACAAAATATACATTGGCCATGATGACTAACAAAAATCTGGATTGTGATTGGTTAAGGTGATCTATTCACTGGCTAGATATGTAAGACTCAAATAAAATTAATTTTGCTTTTTTTTTTACAAAATGGAACTCGCTTCGTATGTGTACAGCCCCCTTGAATTCCATAATTTGTAATTAGTTTATTGACGTGGGGAATAATAACGCTCAATGTAGAATGACTTTCATTATTGGTTCTGGAGTGGTAGTCATGTGTACAATAATCAACAGCATCAAACTTGTTATACTGTTCTCCGCCACTGCCACTTAACACAATGAGGCGGCCATCAGAGCAGTGCTCATTAGCATAACTCCAAGCATGTCCGATTTTATTTTATATAGACTTCAGAAACGTTTTCAAAAAGACCCCAGCACAGGCACAGGTTAAAGTAAAGTTACTTTCCATTCAAGATTAAACAGCACCCCCTAGTGGGCATAAATATTAGCAAGAAATAGTCTTGCTAATAGAGTCACCAACGAATGAGGATCGGGAAATCTCTGATGCATTGATGATAATTAGACGTTACCTTCAACGTGTCTGCGCACTGTCCACACGGCGTTGGGATTACCGGGCAACTCGGACACAGCCATTTCTGACACCTGAAAACGAGGACAAAGGAAAGGAAACCAAAGATCAGATTAATGGGCAGAAATGTGCTGATGTTTCATGGTACGGGGCTACCCTGCAGGTGTCAGATAAAAAGATAAACTCCTCACATTATATTCAGAGAAGAGACATGAAAACTCATCATTTAATGCAGCCATGAGAGCGTATAGGATGTGCTCATAGAGAGGATGTGTGTGTACCTCCAGTCCATGCCTGAGGACCCTCAGGGTAGACTTGGGACCTCTTCCACAGGCGACATACAGCTGAGGGGTGTCCTCGTTTGCCAAATCAGCAATCTGCGACAAAATCAGGGGAAAAAGAGTCATTTGACGTTTTCATGCAGTTGTCTGTTTTGGGCAGTTTATAACATGACACGAAATTTCTCGAGACAGGAAAATGGCTCAAAACGGCCTTGACCAGATTCATGCCACCTAAAAGGTCACAAGGTGCACGCTGTGTAAACTCAGGGGTTATTCCCAGAGGACTTGTCAACACCATGAAACAAAAGCTACAAACACCATGAAACAAAATACATAACCTAACCTAATCTATGGCATTACCTTAATAACAATGACTAAACTAGACCAACAAGGTTTGAAAAGACACACAGATAAAAGGGGACACATCCAGGCCGACATGACCGCCAGATTAAAGCTGTGATCAGAGTGAATAGTTATTCTCTCCAAGTGGAAGTCAGAGAAGAGACATGAGAAACTCATCACTTCAACAGCACTCTTAATACTCTGTCATGAGGGCCGCTATATCAAATAATTATTTAGACAATGTTACCTGAAGTAACCAGGGTCAGACATGACTTTAATTTGCTGACCATGTCCAAAACCATGTATGTTTTCTTTCCCTACGAGAGTTTTGTACTTTGTTAATGCCTAATAATTAAAAAGTATTTATAAAAAAAATCATATATATATATATATATATATATATATATATATATATATATATATATATATATATATATATATATGATAACCATACAGTGCTGGGGGAAACACTGATTAAGTATACATTTGTAGAAAGAATAAAAGTGGGCCTATTGACAACATCGACTTAGCAGCAGCTGTGGTACAAGATAGTCCAACATATTGGCAATAGCAGGCACACAGACCACACACACACCTGGCAGGACATGATGGGGGACAGGTTCTCCGATTCATCCACCAGGACCAGGTTCTTGAGGGGGCGGGGCTGGAAGAAGAAGGTGTCCCCTTCCTCCAGAGGCATGGCTGAGGAGAACTCTGGCTCCTCATCATCATCGCCCAGGTGAGCGATCTGGTACAGGTAGCTGGACAGGCAGGGCAAAGCCAGACGTTTAACATGATGTTCTTTAGAGTCTAACAATACCATTATAAGATTAAATACAATATCATGTCTCAAAAGAGGTCATAAGGTGCACGCTGTGTAAACTCAAGGGCTATACCCCGCAGATTTATAGAATCGTCAATACCATGAATCAAAAGCTACAACTAACACCATGAAACTAAATATACAACCATGTCTATGACCATACCATAATAACAATGACTTAACTAATTTGAAAAGACACTCAAAAGGGTACAGAACCAGGCCCACATGACTGCCAGAAAAGATCAAAGCTGTGATCAGAGTGAATAGTTATTCTCTCCAAGTGGAAGTCAGAGAAGAGACATGAGAAACTCATCACTTCACCAGCACTCTTAAAAGACTCTAATTGAACCATTATAAAATAAAATATTGAGATTATTCCAGATTAATACGATTTTCCCTATTTCACCGAATCGACTGCGGTCACAAATTCGTAAATAAAAAAAATAAAGTAAAAAGGGTACTTACTGGTTTCCAAACTCAGAAGACACAAACAGGAAGCCAGTTTTGAGGACACACATGGCCGTTGCCACGGGGATGGTGTCAAAATACTTCATCCTGATTTCCGTAACCTAGAAGAAAAGCCTAGTTAATAGAAGCCTTTGGGAAGAGGTTGAATGACTACTGCTGAGCTTGTTGAAATTCAGTATTCAGAAAATACAAACGTTTCCAGGAAACCAGCAAATGCCTGTGTAGGGACAGAAGGCCCAGCTGTGTCCCTAGCTCCCTAAACCGCTAATGTAATGAAACAGGGAATTTCTTTCATTTGAATTAGTTGGCTCGCCATCTCTTCAAAACGGGCACTGGTCTTATAGCAACCGCAGGCAAACTTAATTTATAATGCAACTTTAAAAGAATTAAGGTACCAATATATTCCAGCGTAACATTGAACATAATCTAGCCGGTAACAGGTAGACTGAAGCCCAACGGTCATTCATGCATCTGGTCGGACACTTTGACATGCGTTACTCACAAGGGGATATTTTGCATCTACAATGGCTGACTTTAGACAATGTAACTTTGTAAAGCACTAGCGTTGATAGCTTTACGCTATCAAAGCGCTCCAATGGTAATCAATGGGCATGCGTGTACAGTGGAAAAGACCTCAGGTCTTCTTGGTTAGCATGGACTGGATTTAAAAGTTGTTTTGCAGAGCAGATTTTTTGTCTGCGGTCCAGTTTGCATGCTGGACGGTAAGGGACAGCTGAAATCCAGTGTATTAGCAACCCACCCCATCCATCTTCGGGCTGGTGACTGGTAGATTACTGCTGGGCTGCATCTTTTTTATATTTAAATGGACTCGCAACAAGACATTGGTAGTGTAAATCCCAAACAAACAAAAGCTAAGGATCCAACTCTTCCAGATAGGGGGGAAAGTTTTGCTCATTTGGAAGTCTTGTTTTTAGTCTGGACCCTCTGGCCTCAATACCCCCCCCCCACCCACACACACAGACACACAATCTCTTCCGTGGGCAATGTAAACTCACCATCTCCTCATCCGTCTCCAGTGTAACCTTAAAGATATCCCCCTGCTCCGTCTGGGCCAAGAAGAAGAACATGGACTTGGTCTTGTGGGTTGCCGAACACACGAATATCATTCCACGCTCGGGGTCGTCCAGATCATTCTGCAAGGCCACACAAAGGAGAGATATAGAACAAAGAGCGGATTAGGAATGAGCAGCAGGGCTACGACTGCTCGATCATATAAAAGCGTGGATGAGCTTATCTGCATCCGCTGCGGATAATATTGGTATGATTTTAGCAATTTTTCCCAGATTGCAGTTACGTGATACTTATGATAATGACTTCAAATCTGTGGAACTCTCTGCATTTGTTCAGAGAATGCATTTTAGGTGCAGCTCAAAACAATAAACATTAAAGGTATTTTGAGAGGGTCACACTGCGTTGATCAGCTTCAAAGCTACAAAGGAATTCCCAAGGTGCAAACTGTTAACACAAGGGTTGTTCCCTGAGGATGGTTGATGCAATGAATGAAACAAAAGAAACACAATGTTATTAATAAACATTACTCTCATTAAACCGCCCTGGATACAATTGACCATAGCATTCGTCATCGTCTCGAACACCCTGTTGGCATCAACGGTGCCGCTCTTTTCTGGCTTTGATCTCATCTCACAAATAGAACGTAATTTGTTCTCTGAAGACCCAAAACACTGCACCCTAAGCTTTGGTCTCCCCTAAGGGTCTGTATTTGGTCTACTGCTCAATCGACATGCTTCTGTGATATTATTCACCGCTACTGAATAAGCTTCCACTGTTATGCGGACAACACTAGAATCTACATTTCATAATTGTACTTGTTACTCCTATTCTTACTTCGCTCCACACGCCCCTAGCAACTACCAGATTTGATCTTAACTAGAAAGCCTTGCACGGATTAGCGTCATCCTACCTGAAGGATCTTTCATTCCTTCTAGTCCTCCTCAGCCCCTCAGGTCTTCGGCAGCAGGAGACCGAGTGTTCTACTATCGAGCGCCCTATCTAGGAAATCATCTGCCACCTGGAATCAGGGAATCTGATTCTGCCAGGATAAAGCAAAGCTGGAACCTTTTACTCTTTCGTTTGGTACCATGGGGTGCCGTCAGCTGCTGTTGCCGTTTGCCGAGATTGCTGCACTAGATTAATGGCTACCTACATGTTTTCTGTGCACCCAGCCCCATCGTATTCATAACTCATTTATTTTACTGTGTTACGCTAAAGTCTTAGCCCTATACAAACAGTCTCTGTGGGCCCTCTTCCTCTTAAGGGCCCACAGATCCAGGGATGTCAAGCAACTTAAAAAAATTAAATCTTATTTTTTCACGTTCATTGGCTGACATAACGTACTGAATTTTTTTGGCATTTTTGTTTTTTCTGCCCCTCACAAGCCAATCTCTGGCCATGGTACTGGGCCCTCTAGCAAATGCCGTTCTGCATCTCGCTCACTTTTTCAACTTACCTCTTCTATCCTCATCCTTCTCACTGTTGGAGCAGCCTAATTTCCCTCACTCTTCACCTGAACAGACCCTTCTACAAGAATGCGCATACAGGATTGATATCTCTTAACCTACTTTTAACCTAACATACAATACAACAGTCTACTTGATGTTAGTGTTGTGAAGCTCCTTTCAGTTGAAAGTGCTACAAATGACTGCTTGTTATAACCTCTTGCTGCCACTGTACAAGCTCACCTTGTCTCACATCCTCAGTTACATCAGGAAAGATGAGGGACCTGTTGCTGCTCCACTCTCTGTGGCTGTTTCTGAAACTAAAGGCCATGTGTCTCATGTTGTTATGCTTTGCTTGGCTTTTTATTTATGTGCTTTATGTGTCATATGTCAAAGGTATAATGCTGATTAATTTACGATATTGAGCAATTCATGATAAATATAATGCTATTATGCTCCAAGCTAGATTCCTCGCCGAATGCTTTCCATCTTAACAACTGCTGATATCATTCTCAAGCCATGGTTCTTAATGTGACTGGGACTGGATGCCTGGTGTGTTGCGGTGACTGGATGACTGGAATAATGTGACGGTTGCCAGCCTGCTCACCGTCCACTCCAGTGGACGTGAGCCGTTTCCCCCTTTCTTCCTTGCCCTCTCTGGGGGCTAGGATTAGGGGGAAAGAGGTCATAAATATATGGCCTGTTAAGCCCTTTGAGACTGTCAATGTGATTAAGGGCCAACAAATAGTTTGATTTAAATTGTCTTGTTTTAAGAGCAGCCAGGTTTAACCTCTTTAGCCTATACACCTGTTTTAGCCATGCCCGCCCCGATTTAAAATACTTAATAAGGTATTTAAACACATGACCAAGTATTCAAGTGGCACACCACTAGAAATATCCTTCACTTTGAGTCCATCGTTAGCTAAACTAGATTTGGCACTAGATGCTACTCTCTAAAACAACATTTATTACAGACGTAAATAGAATATTCCACTTGCTGTGTTCTAGCTTTACTCAACTCTAACCGAGTGGTGTCCACATTGAAAATTTCACTTGCACAACAATCTCACATGTGTTATCTTTTTGGTACAAGGAAAACTTCTTATATCCCATTGTGCAATGTTGGAGAAACACTCCATTTACCTTTGGTATGTTATTTAAATTAGTGATAGGTAGGTTCAAAGACATTGACATAAGAGTACACATCCATGCACACATGAAAGCCAGAATGAAGCTGTGATCAGAGATATTCGTTAATTTCTCCACATGAAAGTCAGAGAAGAGACATGAGAAACTCATCACTTCCTCAGCAATCATAATACTCTGGCCGTCAGGGATAACTGCATTTAGGGCTTTTCATTTTATTGAAATACTTCTTCAGATAGTGGCTATCACAAGTGAACCAACCTATTGTATACAGCCTCATCAACAAGGCATTACCGGCAACGGAGAAGGCTTTGGGCTACTTAATGATGCCCTGCTCCAAAACTGCAAAAATTATTGAATTTTTAATATGTCTGAAAGACATTTGATAATATTTTTAATAGTAGTTTGGTTTACTTATTCCTCGATGAGTACTCTGCAACTCGAATACACGTTTCCATTCCTAGTATACACAACATGGTCCCATGGTTTCAGCACTAGTTGCCTCAACTCATGGTCCAAACATTGGACAGATTATACCATGGCACACAACCCTTACCCTGCGTCTTGGGATGGGGCAGCGGATGTCTGGCTGGTCTCCAAAGTTCTTGTAGGTGATGTAGTTTTCAGAGCAGATCAGAACGCCACTGGGGCCATCCGCACCACCAGGCACTAGACAAGACAGGACACGTTTGTTTTGTTTGATGTTGAAGACGGTTCATTTGGTGTTCAGCAAGCTTAGGGCTTTTAATTGAAACTCTAACAAAGAATGTCTTCCATGTTCTTTCAGGCAGGTAATATTTTTAACTGCTTGTTATACGTCACATTTAGTTACAAACGTTTACTATTTGGGTATGCTAATCACAACGGCCTATTCTGCTTTAGGAAGGACAGTAGATTGGGTTAAGGGATGTATTTTCTGTCATGGTGACTGCAGCTAAGGCCTTGTAGAGTATATCAGAATTTCTCATAATTGGGAGGCTGTTTTTGATGTCATTTGATTAAATGCCCGTAATGCATGCATCCTGCCTCTAAGGTAATGGATCGTTGCTGTACTGCTTCCAAGAGCAAGGCTAACCCTACGAGCGTTGTGCAGGTTTAATCAGGCATCGGGTGTTACTTTGTTCCGTTTCAAAAAGGAAAACTGCTTACCAGTAATGAGGAAATTCCCGTGCTCCTCCAGGGCTTCGCTGTACTTGCGGACCACATGGTTCAGACCGAGGTCAAGTTCATAAAAGGTCAGAGTCTGCTGGGTATTGGCTGCTGCCTCTCCAGTAGGGTCATTGTCAGCTTCCTGAGAGAAGGAAAGAACCATAAGGATAATTGGCTGATACCATAACAGAGGATTTTCCTATCCAAATAAATACAGCAATTAATTATTAATTAAAGTTCTACAAAGACTACAAGAAGTAACCTCAAGCTTCTGAAGGAGCCAACAAAGGAAACGGATGCATCAACTAAAAGGACTGGACGGAACATTAAGTGGCTAGGTTCTGACACAAAAAACACAGAAAATACACTTTGTTTTTTGTTCCTCCATCATACATGACAAGCTCGTCCCCCAAGCACTTATATGAATGTTGCCGCGAGACATTATAACATTACAATATTTGAAGTAGACCAGCACTCTTTGAAAAGACACCCTGACAAAAGTGTACACATCCAGGCACACAGGAAAGTCAGAATGAAACTGTGATCAGAGAAAATAATTATTCTCTCCAAGTACAAGTCAGAGAAGAGACATGAGAAACTCATCACTTCATCAGCTCATTTCTTTCTTCTTGTTCTTCAAATAATAATTGTGATACATCTCTGGTTATATCAGATGTCACCAGAGTCCAACGTGATATCTTAAATTTGCTGACAATAACTTGCCTGACACAGAATACAGTATACATTAATACAAACTACTTTTTATATAAAAGAAGCAACCAATACGAAGAGTTAAGAATCAATGGTTTTAGCCTTACCTCATAGTCCATCTCCAGGCAGGCAAACATGGGGTTCTCAAAGCCCACGTCCACCCCCACCACATGGTAGACCAACGTGTTGGCCTTGTGGGCCTCAAGAGGGGAGGAGATGGTCAACCTGGCCGCCGCGTCTCTGTTCAGAATGTACACCAGCTTCTGTTTTTCAATTGCACCTGGGGAAGGCGGAGTGGGAGTAGAATAATACGATTAACACACTGGTACGCCAGTACCACAGAGAATCCTTTCTACAGGAAAAGGTAACTACACGCACCCACTGCAGTTTTTCTTGCATTTCATGCGGCTGGCCGAATGTAAAAGTACAAGTTGCAAAAGCAGCTCAGCAAGCTACATTGCATAGTTAAATTAAGCACGGCTAAACACAACTGTTTTTAGTTGTATGGGCTGGCACTCACAATACTGCAGACTAAATCCTATTATTAATATTAAATATGTACCTAGAAACGGTACGGTATAATCAGGATTATGCATTGGCAATGCCACCATCCTCATGTGTTTGTTCAACGTTCTGTCTACTAGACAATATTCTACAAATTACCCTTTCCAAGTAATATTAGGCACAAAAATATATTATATTAAACCTCTCTACGGCATTAATATAATCACTAGCTAGGTTGTCCATGGTGATGGAGAGCATTGACTAACGGCTAACATTGTACGGTCCCATTACATTGAATGCGATTGCAAATTTTTGTCAACAAGTGGAACGCCCTGTAACCTATGACTTACCTATCATGACAGCTCTGCCTTTGGGGTCCACAGCCAGGAACTGACCGGGTACAATGCGTCTGCAACCACTCTTGCCAAAAGTCTCCTGGTGGATCTTCTCAAACATGTTTTTTGAGGGATGGTATTCCAGGATGACGATCCGACCACTGTCACTACCCACCACAATGTAGTCTGAAATACAAATACAATAGTGTGTTATACGGTATCTGTCTGTCTGATAATGATTACTGACAAATTTGGGTACAAAAGTAAAAGAAAAAAAAGAAGTTAAGAAAATAAATACAATGAGTATTTCAAAAAACAACGACATGACTTCATGTACTATATCACGAGAAAGAAAAAAATCGTAATTCACAGATATTGTTTTGGACAACATGTCTCATGCCAGTGTAATATACCTTTGGTTCCTCCAGTGAGTCTGAAGGCCATCAAGGACCTCACGATTCCGAACACTTCCATTGTAAGCAGGGTGTGGACTTTCCCCGTGTTGGCATCAGGCCGCAGCAGTTCAAGAATTTTCCCCCGAGAAACGACAATCTCCTGCATTTTGGTGCCTATAAGAGCAAAAAACATCTCAATCAGTTACCAACTGCATTAACATTAATTCAATAGGGACATACTATGAAAGTTTCAAAAAGCAACCAGATACAAAGGGTAACAGTTTGATCCACAGCAAGCATTCAACACTTGATAGAGCAAACAGGAAGTCCAATCATCATATCCATTTTATATAAATCTGAAAAGGGATCAAAAGGTAATCATTTACATTTACATTTAGGGCATTTAGCTGTCGGGTGGACAGCAGCATTTTGCTGCTGTCCACCCGATTTCCCTTGAGTGATTAATAAAATATTATGTTATCAATTGCTACTTATCTTTAGCTTATGTGTTAACATTTGGTCATATATAGCCTGACTTGATTGATATACAAGTAGAGTTTGCTTAGGTTACTAACATCAACACTGCTCAACAGTTTGAACTGAGTATACTCAGCTAGTATTCAAAGTTGTATTACGCAGTGACCAATGCCATAACTCTTTGGAAGCCAATATTATGTCTACCAATATATCAATGACACTTATCTCAGATGAAAAAAATATTTCTATGTAAACAGCAGGCTGCGTTCAACTCACAATTCATAATAGAAAACAAACAGAGAATGTATGAAACGCAGGCCAAAGTAAGGTGCGAAGAAAACATCAACAGCCCAGCTATACCCCCGTTATATACCTGAGAAGTTGCCATGGATGGCATGCGAGATGCCAGTGGCACGCTGCAAAGTGATGTTGTAGAGAAACATGGCTGCCTACGAGAAGGTATCCAAAGTAGGTCTTCAGGAGCTGGCCACAGCCCTCACTAAACAGGTCCAAACTAGAGATGCAAACAGAAGGACTCGACAAAATGAAATAAGCATTGAGAAGATATATGGTTCTGTGTTTGTATAGTTATTGGGGAATTTATAATCTTGTTTTCCAACGTTGCATAACTAATAGTCACTTCGGTTCGATTGTGTGATTATGCAATGTTGGGACATATGTCGTTGAATATTAGAGCATCGTGAAAAAAAAGAATACAGTTCACTAACTGAGTTTTTGCTATGTGATGCCGTAGACTACATGTGTGATATGTTCATCTCGGTATGCATGCTATTTCCCCATTAAGTAACCGCTAAAAACTAGTTTGAATATGCGTCTCAATATAGACGTGAACTTGCCCGATTTCCGTAACAAACGGGCTATCTGAAAATACTTAAGCGTATACAAATCGCTGTTTAATAACTGTGCGCCATTTTAAAGTCATAATGTACTATTAAGGATAAACCCCATATCTCGTTAAATAGCTAGATATTGGGCTAGCTAGGTCCATTCATACAAAGCGACCCATCCAAAATAGATACATCTGTAACTACAAATATATTCCAAATCTATGGGAAATAATCAACGCATAATACTTCCCCTGCATAGTGGATACCGTGAGTATAAATAATATAAACTTTTTACCGGTGCCAATGAAAGGATGACTTAGATTTCAAGTTGATTAGAAATCATTCCCAATAATAACAAGTAGGCCTACGACAAATTAAACGAATGGCGGCCGTTTCGGGGTCCTTCGTCAACAATAACGTCGTCATAGAGTGGCCAGCACTCGCCTGATGGATATTCTATAAATGTGTGTGACCGTCATATGTAAACTCTCCTGTAGATGGCAGCATTATTTACTGCTCTCAAAATGCCTTTGAAGTGTAGACTTTGCTGGCCATACGTTTTTAGGTTGTGAATTGCAAGAATCGTTTTACATTTGAACATTTAAAAATGGTGGTATAAATTGTAAGAATCGTATGACGTATTTACTCCATTGCTATTTAACAACCCACTATTATATTGAATGTAAACTGGTTGTGTGTCTAATATATCATTTTGAGGAAGGCTTAGTCAAAATAAAACAAGTGCAATTATTTTTTATTATAGTAGGATGGGATATCAGGACGTCTGAGAAGCAACACAAAGCTTCTAACGTAACTGGACTTGCAAAGTAGAAACTCGATGCTAATAACAAATTGTTGACAGTAGACAACACAAACAATGCTGTCGGTTAGTATCCCGGCCTAACAAGAGTGTCAACGTTGGTTCAAAGTGGATTTAAATTGAGTTATTAAATGACGGAAAACGTTCAGGACCATGTGACTTGCTTGAACCAAACAATCTATCTATCTTTCTTTGATGAAGCTAAGATATAATTGATCATAGACATAGTAGCCTATACATCTACTTTTTATTTATATGAATTAAAGTTAGTTTTTTTTCCACAAAATGAAGGCTTAAAAGGGAGAGTACAAACCCTCTCACATTTCTATCAATTTATTTTCGATTATAGTCAATGTCTGGTGGACTACCCCAAGCTTTCTGTTGTATTGTATTTAGTTGCATTCATTAATATTGTAACCATTAATAGCGTTTCGTTGTAAACTAAACGATCAAGTGTTTAATTACAAGTTTGACTAAAAGGCAGGCTGTCAACTTCCGGACTACAAAAATAACACCACACTTAGGGTGCTGTATATATATATATATATATATATATATATATATATATATAATCTGATGGGATTGAAGTGCTCATGACCAACGAGGACGATCCTTTCAGCAAAGACACCAACACCGCATCACGACCTGCCGTGTAGGGGGGTCTGGGGGGACGTAATCTTTGGTCGAATCAAACAGCTGACAATCCGTCATTTTTATTTTTGCAACCAAGAAAGCATCTACAGATTAGCGGTTTCGTGGCCTCTCCTCATCTGGAATCGTCTTTACACCCACTGGCACTGCACCGGGACGGACGTGGATTTGTTTCTAATGGACCCTGCGCCTGTACCGCCTTTGTCGTTCTGACCGGTCTCTCACTCGCCTTCGGGGAGAGTATAAATACAGCATAAAGACATTGGGATCACACAGAGGCAAGTGCATGAACCAGTCGTACACGCGTCTTGAACCCGATGACGCTTTCCTGAACCGTTAACGCCTGGAGCACGTCTGTTACCCTGTTACACGTCCGTTACACGCCTCACGTCTGAGGCAGACACATCGCCGGCCACGGTGGAAACAGCCTACGATCCTTTTAACGAGGTGAGTTTGTTTTTTTGATTTTACGTTTTCCTTTGATGTGGTTGCACTGGGTTGTTGCTATGTTATTAAGGTTCACTATTGGACATGTCGTAGCATAATAGGAGGAATCGAGGGCATCGTTATGTCTTGGGCAGTTTGTAGCCCATCTCCTCAGCCAGCTATAGAGGCTGTGGTGGACACGATAACTTGACGTTATCTCCCCCTGCTGCTTATCGTCTCATGGTCCGTTCTTTCTTGTATTTGCTCCCCATCGTCGCACTGTATCTGCCGGTTTCACAGACTTGTTTATTTCCCCGTCCCACCTACTTAGGTCCTCTGCACCCTAATTTCCCTTTCGCATTATCCCCTCACCCACTTTCCCCCTCTTCTGTTCGCCCCGTTACCCCTCCCTCGTCCTTCTTCCTGCCAGTGTTGCTAAGATACGGCTTCAGCCACAGCCCATTGAAGCATAGTTTTAGGGGAAAGTACCTTAACAAAAGCTTAAGATAGAGCGCGATTACTTATTCAAAGTAGCCTACTTTAAGACTATGATGTGGCTCTCTGATCTTTTTGCATATAGTTTAATTGCATAACCTCCCATTAATAAATTGTAATATTTCTTCATACAGCAATATTGGGAACATTTGAAATCTATCAGTGGTGGAAATAGGCATCTCCTGTGCTCACTCTTCATGTGTTGATCCATGTGCCATCATTGTTCTCTTTGTGATGAATCGTTAGAAAGTGGCGTTACGCACAGTAGTAGGCCATAGAGACTGCACACAAACACAGCCTCATATAGAGCTGAGAGCAGCAACACACACAAAGCAGTGGGGGGTGGGAGCTCCAGAATAGCGTCTCTTATCATCATGAGACATGAAATGTAGGCCAACATAAATCGTCAAAGTAGCTGGGCATAATCAGCTTCGAACCCGAAACTAACTGTAAGCAAGCACACTGTTACACTTGTGACTGAATTCCAATCCGCATTTCCCATGACTGGTGTCCTGAGAAGTACCGTTGTAAGAAAATAAGTGAATAACCATAATTACCAAGATAGCGACCTGACGCAGGCCACAGGTGGGTCCAACTAACACATGTTCTATGTCAGTCCAATCAGTCATATTGAACTCTTCTAGAGGGGTTACCTTCAACCATAAATTATGCCCAAACCATCTAGTTATTATTTAAATTAAGATAAAGCAGAACTAAACAAAACTTTATGAAATAATTGTATCGAGCTGAAACTATAATTAGACAGAAATACCAATTGCATCGAAGATTTAAAGCCAAGTTAAGAAAACAAACATACCTCACTTTGAAGAGACTTACTACAAGGATAATAGCAATGTCCATGAACTAGACATTGACCAAACATTAGCTGGCCCATCACTTGACACAGAGAATGGAATGCATCCATTATGAAGAGGGAATGAATACCATTTCCAGCACCACTGTTTCCCAAGTATGTGTTTGAACTGGTCGAGGTCCAAGGAAAACCAGTGTCCTGGGGCTTTGCTGGGAGGGCTAGGCAGAACTTGAACACAGTGGACACAGGGAATATTTGTAAAAGGAGAATGCAAAGGAAAGACAAATTACAAATCATGTCAAGTTAGAGTCAAGTTAGAACAAGGTAAAGAGTCAAGTTAGAAAAAGGTAAAACCGAATATTGTCATTCTGTAATTGTTTGTTCAGCAGTGGGTTCCAACGTCAGAAAGGATTTTTAGAGCTTCATTCATTGACGCCAGATAACGCGGTGACAATGAAGTCTAGAGGCATACAGTGCAAGACCGTTTTAGAGGGGAACATTTGAGAATTTCAGTTTTAGGTTTTCTGTGACTGTGTAAACGGCACGGAGGGCGAACTCACACATATCACTGCATCACCTGTATGTGCAATTCAAGGTCTCTGGGAAAATCTGTAATGCCTTGTTATACTGTTATATATACAGCATTGTCTTTATACTCTTGACAATAAAGTTGAATTCTAATCTAAAGTAGTTGTAGGTCTTCATTTATTATAAAAAAGGAATGGCCTCCAGGCAATTCAAGTGTGATGAAAACCCCCAAAGGCAGACCCCCTCTGATTGCATCACATCTTCAAACTGTTTCACAATACTGACACACATTTTTCTACAAACCTAAAAACGAATCCGATTTTTCCGAGTTACTTCTCGCTTTCCGAGGAATTATTTATGTTCTATCTTTCCATGGCTACTGGCAATGGCTTCTGTCTAAGCCTGCATCCAAAAGACCAAAACAGACAAGCAGTTTTGAACCCATTTGTGTTGAGCCCAAAACGTGAAACTTACATGACATGTTAAACACAGAGATAACATTAATGAATGACAATGCAATATTTGAGCAGTTTTCGGGAAACCTTCTGAACCATGATACCAATTGAAATTGACTGGTAATCTTCTCTAATGGCAATATGATGACTGAATACTAAAACACCAGGGTGATTAAAATTCAGAACATGAAACACTTGACCGCTCAGCACAAATGGCTTACTTCTAACTTCCTTGTTAACGAGGCTGGTGGCATTCAGAAAAGACAAATAAGCAATGGTAGTCAATGATATCTGACCAGGCCTTTTGTGTAAATATGAATTGTCTGGTGTAAGTCTCTCTCTCTCTCTCTCTCTCTCTCTCTCTCTCTCTCTTTCCCTCTCTCTCTCTCTCTCTCTCTCTCTCTCTCTCTCTCTCTCTCTCTCTCTCTCTCTCTCTCTCTCTCTCTCTCTCTCTCTCAATTGTGATTTAGGTAAGCTTTAGCCTATTCAGTATTGCATTTGAATAAGATGTGTAGTTTATACTCATGCATTGAAATGATTATTTGGTTTATATTCACTCAATTTGATTGCAGTATATGTGCATCAATTCTGAGGAAAACTAACACACCCTTAATTCCAAACTTAAAGTAGGTTAATCCTTAACCTTGGTAACAAACAGGGTTTAGTTTGGATCTACATCTCAAAAGTGCATCCTCTTTTTGGATCTTGATTCCCTTTCGTTTTTAAGGCCTTTCATCTGTGCTTTGATATGGGCTGGGCTGCTGTCTATCAGGAATTCATTTCTATTCCCCAACACCCACCCCAGCCCTCTGTGAAGTATGTGAAAGCACTCGTGGGAGAAAGTGAAGGAGACCTTTAGTGTTTTTTTTAAGGTCTAGTTAATCGATGTCCTGTCAAGACCAGGGATTAAGGGCTTTTAAAAACCGAACAAGACTTGAATGAGATATGCATTTAATACGTTTTCCTTCCTTGATTGATCAAGCATGCCACACAAAACATTGTCCCTGCCTTTCACTAGAGAAAATAACAAACCACTTTCCGACCATGGCTAGGTTCACAACTAATAGGGAGAGAGAAACTCAGCTTTCTTTCTTCCATAGTGGTGCATTGCTTGTTTTAAACAAGAAATAATCTATTTCTCTTGATATGGGTGCTTTGTCTTTTCCACATGTAAGCAAAAGAAAAAAACATCTGTTAAGCTCAGCCAGCAAGAAATAATTTATTCTGTGATAATGTCTATTTTTCCTCCCCCAAAGAACATGATGGTATGTCCTTGTACTTGATGACCCTATACTCTGAACATTACGTGGTGGCTCTCTGCTGGTTTGTTGAGGTGTCACGTTTTAAATTCCTACACGGCTCCTGCTCTACTGTCATCCAAGCTACTCAGGTTAATGCCTGAAAAATCTGCAGACTCACACACATTTGGATCTGCAAGGATGATTACATCCTGATACGAACCTAAGACCGATAGCAAAATAAAAACTGATTTCCTTTTACTTAGCTATTGGTAAAACAGTCATATTGTGGCCGCCATTCGCTTCAATAGTTATAATTTGCAGATTCCAGAACCTAGCTTATGCGTTAGACACAGCTGAGGGGACAGAATGCATAGCACTGTGTCCTGTATTGAGTGCATACAGATAAGTTAACACCAGAGCAATTTAATCTCTGTCTTTCGTGTCCCAAAGTTTATTTTATGTTCAGTAGTATGGACTATGCTTAGGCAAAAGCCTTAGCTTTAAAATGCTGATCAGCACTTTTTCTAATATGATTGGCTAGGCCTTCAATCTGGAAGACATGGGGGCGGGGGATTTGGCACGGGACTATATCTGTCCATTTTCCAGCCCAAACATCCCCTAGTGCCCCTTTTAATGTGCTTAAAAGCTGAACGATTCAATGTGTACTTTTGGTCGTCTTTATAGGAACATGTTCTAGTCCTCGAATATACTCTTCCTTTACTTTACAAGCACTTGTCGTCTGACCTTGAATATCCCTAAAACGTACAGACAGTGCCGTGTGGGATAGAGATCAAAATGGTGCAGCACGGAAGTCAGAGTCCTCCTGTGTAAAGGGCAGAGAGGTAAAATGGAGAGCAGCTGTGACAGATGCTGGCTGGACTCCTCAGGGGCAGGAGAAGGGGGTGGAGGTGGTGTCATCCCCATCGAGTAATGGAGACCTAAATGTGCACTAATGACAGGGATGACGAAGAGAGTGGGACGGACGGGGCTTCACTGATCTTTGAGAGTGCAACCTGTGTGGACGAAGTGTTTATGTGTGAAGAGACGTAGCTTTTAAACATTGTGTAGAATAACCTTGGGACTTAACACTGCCATTGAAGGACATTGGGAGTAAATGCAGCTACATTGCTGCCATTTAACGACTGATATAGAGTGGTTTGAAAGGTTGTTTGTTTCAAATGGTTTGTTTGACATGGGAGCATTATGATGGAGCATATCAATAGCCTTTTGGACATGTTGCGAACCAGCTAGAGAACAATGACGGAGATGCAGTTGTACTTGTGGGACAGCCATTCAATCATTCCCTTGCATCAGGCCTTATCAGCCGCAAGGTAATTAAAAAAATGGATTTCATCAAAGGTCAACGACTACAAATCAAAGAAATGAATGGATGGACGGTGTTAACTTTTTATATTGTATAATTCTCACAAAATGAGTTCACATCAGTTATGTGGCCGTTATTTTAATGTTCCCAGCTGAAAAAATACATTGTCGGTAAAGAAAAAAGAGCTTTGCCAGGCACTGACACTGTGTAATAGTATAATCAAGGTCTGCTTGATTACACAGTGGAATAAAGTGAGGATTGGAGGAACACACATATTCCCTTAATTCCCCTGAGGAGAGTTTCCATGACAACACAACATTTTCAGCACAGACCAGGGCTGCTTCGTTTCAGTTAATAAAACGACTTGAATTAAAATTTCAAGCAACATGTTACTTGCTTTATGCTTGCCTTGTTTGGCAAAGTAAAACATTTTAGTTTAGATTTCCCCTTCACGTCCCCTTGTTATGAAGACAGGTTGTTGATTATGTGTTCTAGGATGCTATACCATTCATCACGAATGTTTATTTAAAAAGGATTATGGTTAAAATGGCTAAGGGTTGGGAACTTTTCTGAAATATCTCATGTAGTCATTCTTCAAAATGGCACCTTGATAGTCACATTCAAGGGCACAGCTGTAATTTTCCCATGCAGGTAAATTATATCCTTCTTAACAAAACCGTAAGGGCTGTGAGGGAAAAGGGAGGTTTTTTTGGGACCTGTCGGCACCGGTAAATATGAAGAATGACATTGTGCCATCGGCCAAGGCTGACGCGTGGCCTGAAAGAGATTGGAGATATAGGAAAGGGCTTGAATGATGTGTGAAGAATGTGTTAACCTGTCACGGCTGGAGACACGCAACAACAGCAACGGCAGTGATGTGAGAAGATAGAGAAACTGTGCAATCTGCAAGGGACGAAAGAAAAGGGAACAATTTTAGTCTGTTTCTTTATTGTTATGGATAATGGAGGCAGAGTTAACATGCAGACTCCTACCTTTTGCTGACTCCCCCAAGAAGAACCTTATATTCATTACCCAATTCAAACCCAACTGTAATTCCTGTTTATCTTGGCTGTTGAATTCAGCCAAACCTGCTATTTAGTGCTTAATATTTGTAATTAATTAGGAGGAGTTGTGCACCAATTAACTTAACACTTGGTCGACTCTTCTATAAACAGCAACATTTTTCAAACCGCAATTCTTAACTGACAAAAGGCGATTTAACAAAAGGCTGACTGAAAGCAAGCTAGCTGACCAAGACTCGTGAGTCACCACCAAAAATGATAATTGACCTGTTTTTTATCTTAAAGCCATTACCACTAATTGCATCTATTGTTATTGGCACTTGCTCTAACATAAAAATTAAAGTGAAAGTGAAAGAGAGTGCCGTTGCAAATACATTTCGAACACTCCTCTGCTAATCCAGTAATGAAAAGTGGATGGAAGAAGCAAATCGTTATAGAAACACAGCATTTTAAAGCCAAAGTCGTCAGCCAGCTTTTATGAAAATGTGGTAATGCATTTGTTACAAAGATTAGTCTAGCTCTCTTAAAAAATAAATGGTTGGCTGTTTGTAAGGGCTATGAATAGCCCAGCCAATGGGCTAGCCTTAGCGAACTGGGAGACAAGTCTATCTAACCTAAAAACACAACAGAATTCAGACAACTCTACAAGCGGTGAGAAATATTTTAGGATTAGTTTAGATGTAGTGCTGTATAGTGCTATACGCTGGCTGTTGAGTTACAGTTTTCCAGACAAGCTCCCGATTTTTAAATTCCCACAGAAACCCAAGTACTCAATGGAAACTTACCATAAGAGCAGAGGCCCAACAGGTTCCATAAGGTCAACATGGGGATACCGTGTATCAATGATTAACATGATAGAGTGAAATGGTTCCAAAACAAACCAGAACACTGGATTCAAACTCTCAAAATGTTGTGAAATCTCTATGTTCAGAACTGAGAACTGCTCCAGTCAGACCTCTTTGTATCAGCTAAACACAGCTCAGGTGTACCCAGTTCACCTGATAAGGTGATGGAAAAACAAACCCTCTTTGACATTAGATCTTAAATATCCCCCATATTGATTGGAACAATATGGTGTGTAGCCGAACTGTGTTGTGTTGGGTATCTATTTTCACACATGCTTCTTACCCAGAATGACAGAAACAGAGGATGTGCACAGCATCACCGCATAATTTCTTCATAACACAGCGCGTCATAAAAACAGCACTGAGCGGTCGCACTAGGGCTTCTGCTGGAGTCAGTCGAGCCACCAAAGGAGACTGTTAATATCGCTTTGGTGTGGAATTTCCTTTGGGAGGCTTGGGTGAATGCATGCCAGCAGAACACTGAAGCTAACCTGCCTCATCTGTCACTTGCTTCACTTCGCCCCATGCCAGCAGGCACTGTTTGACTTGGTTTTTTGCCTTAGAAAGTGGACTCTCTTTAATAAACTACAGACGTATGTGTGTGCGTGTGTGTGTGTGTGTGTGTGTGTGTGTGTGTGTGTGTGTGTGTGTGTGTGTGTGTGTGTGCTTAGAGCTTAGTTAATCAATTGATGCCTTAGCCAGAGATCATTAGAGACACGGGCCGGTCATGTTTTCTACTGTACATTTATAAACAACATTATAGGCAGACCAAAGAATCCTGTGTGTGCCATGTGACCCCTTGTTGATCTCCTCACACGATGACACACGCATTCAATCAACGGATGACAGTAGCTTAAAGTGTAGAAAACGAAAAGAAGCAGAGGTTATGCTGTTGCCTTGACGACATCGAGTCACAGCTGCCTGCTGCTATGGCAATGTATCAAAAAGAGGAGAGAGGAAAATAATCATTCATTTCTGGGCGGCTTGTTTGTGTGTGTGTGTGTGTGTGTGTGCGTGCGTGCGTGCGTGCGTGCGTGCGTGCGTGCGTGCGTGCGTGTGTACAGCAAGGGAGGACCACAAAAGCTTGCTCAGTACTTTCTTTTGCAGAAGCAGCAAGACTTTCAAACCTGTTGCCCTTCCCTCTCTGTAAGGAACCATTTGTTTCTAAATGCAAACCTGCTTACACAACATACAACATTACAATGAGGGGAATGCTTATTTCGACATACCACCTAGCTCGGGGAACGTAAAGGAGGTGGAAAATAGAAGCAAGAAAATGTGGGTTGCATGAATTTCCGGCAGGGGGTTAGCGTGGGCTAACCATTGGACAGAACGGCACAGATAAAAAAAAGAAAGAGAAAAAAGAGGGGGACTGGTTGAATACAAAAAGACAGGGAAAGCCTGATTGAAATGGTAAAAGGAATTAGAAGAGGTTGGCTGCTCTACATAACATTGAGCTACAGGAGCCCTATATTTTGGAGATGATGAAGATGGGGGTGGTGGGGGCACTAGGACAAGGAATAAGCATCGTGAGATTAAAGCGGTATTTTGTGAGCTGGAGGCATTGCTGTGTGGTCGCAAAGGAGTAAGCAACGCTCTCCATTTTCTTTCTTGTCTTGTCCCTGCAGGTCTCTAGAGGAACCGGATCCCGGTCTTTGTCAGTCTGATGTTCCTGAAAGAGACACTCAAAGATCAAACAAGCCCCTCTACAACACACAAACACACGCACGCACACACACACACACACACACACACACACACACTGTATTCCAGGGCTCCACGGGAGCATAACCGGGCTGTTTTCTGCAAATGGTGTTGAAAGATAGCAAAACAGCACCTAATATAAACACACGCACACAAACACACACACACTTGCGCGCACATGAACACAATTAAACCATCACAACGGGCAAACTGAATGGGTCGATAAAGTAAAACCTGAACCAATATCTGATAGGCACTCCCCAACACACACACACACACACACACACACACACACACACACACACACACACACACACACACACGGCGCAGGAGGACAGATGCTGCCTTGTCTCGTCCTCTGACACTCTATTCTGAGCCAGCTGGAGAGAAGATGGGATTGGGGGTTGATGGGTTCCATCTTCCTCGCTTCTTTCCCTGCCATACTCGTTCTCCCCAAGGCTGTGGGTTCCCCGGCGGGCTGTCTGTCCTCGCCGGCTAAGCCCTCATCCTACAAACAATATATATCCTTGTCAATCCCTGTGTAATACTGTGTAATGGCTTGGCTGAAGTTGTAGTTGTTTACCCTTTTCCGGTGACACAACCAGCCCCCTAGCCACTGATCACCAAACCCTGTGTCCCTGAACTACATGGTGTACATGTAGAAACAGGGTGGGCGGAGTTACGATTTTGTCGTTCGATATTTTTGTCCAGGACTGAGGGGACTATGCGACTGAAGAGCCTTAAATATAGCTCTGTGAGACTCGTGTGCGGGCGTCCCTCCCTATAGAGTAAGGCATACTTAACCCACACCCTGATCCCAGGCCAAGGGAGCCAGACACGCGGAGAGAGGGGCATACCTCGGTACAGGAGTAGAGGACAGACGGAAGACAAACAACAGCAGAACTGTGGGAAGATAAAGAGTGAGAGAGGTACGCAGGGAGGAAAGAGAAGTGTTTGTGTTTGAGGGAGTGTTTGACTGACGGGAAAGATAAACAGCTGGACGGAAGAAAAGAAAAAGAACTGAAACTAAGAAACGGTAAAAGAAGCGCAGAGGGGGAGGAATTAGTATCACTGAAGGATGACTAGCGACGCCATCGAACACCTTTAGGGCTGGAACAACTCCCTACTCCTCCCTCCCGCTCACCCAGTCTGCTGGCTTTCTCTGCTTTGACTGCTACAGTGCAACAAAGAGCGAGAGAGAGAGAGAGAGAGAGAGAGAGAGAGCGCGTTCAGCGGAGGTAGCCTCGGCAGCCAGTCGGATGGCAGTGGCTCTGAGTAAGGACTACATACGTTGTCGAGAAGGATTCCACCAGAGCTCTGGCGTCGCTCCCAACGCACTGACAGACGGAATAAGATCAGCCGCCAGAGACACCGCTTCAGGACTCCCAGGGAGCAGCTGGGAATGATAAGGACAAAACTACAACCCGGGCACCAAAACTAACGCCACAGACTCCTCTAATCCTCCCCGAGGGGGTTGCAGCGGAGTGAACCCGAGAAAAAAAAAAAGTGTGTTTCTTCTGTGCATGGGATGACCACAGAGCTCCTCCACGCCGAGAGAGACAGAGAGAGAGAGAGACCACGAGAGAAACAGGTTTGGAGCGTTGACAGAGAGAGAGAATCATAGAGCCAGAGCGTGCGCGTGGCAGCGCAGCGGGAGAACACAGGTTCTTGAGCGGGAGACGTATACTGAGTCCCCATCGCGCCGGGGTCCTCATCGCTGCGTTTGCCCCAGATCGGCCGGTAGCTGGAGGCAGAGGAGAGCAGGGGAGGGGGGGGGGGGGGGGGGAGGGAGGGAGGGAGGGAGGGCCGCTTGTCAGGGCAAAGGAAGCCAAGCAAGGCGGAGGCGGGGGAAAGCTGTGCCCAGTCATCCCAGCCCCGCCGAACACGGCTGGGCGGTTGTTAAGCCCGGGCAGCCGGGGGGAAAGAGGCGGAGGAAGAGGCAGGGCTGGGCACGGTGGCGGGCCAAGGGGTGGGGGCATGGCCGTGGGGTGGCCGCGTCCCCTCCTCCACGCTGCAGCGGGACAGACGCCCGGGCTGGGGCGCCTGGAGTCCCTGGGGCGGGGGGCTGACCAGGGGAGCCCCCTGGCTGTCGGAGCTCAGGCCCTGGGCGGGTGGAGGTGGTGGAGGCAGGGGGGGAGGAGGTAACATAGGCCCGGATGGAGGCCCGGAGAAGGGGAGCGAGAGAGGGGGAGGGGGAGGGGGCGTGAGGTGCTCCAGGAGAGCCTGCGTCCTGCTGAGCTCGCTGGCCGTGGTCTTCCTCACCTCGCTCTTCTTCTCGGTGTCGCTGCGCGGCGCCGTGGGCTTCAACTACCTGGAGGCGCCCGGGTGGGAGGAGTCTCGGCGGGTGAAGCTGTTGCCTAGCTACGCCGGCGCCCGCCAACTGCCGCTGCCCGCCGACGGCCCCCAGCAGAGGACGTGCTCCTGCCCGCGCTGCGTGGGCGACCCGGGGGTGTCCGACTGGTTCGATGAGAACTACGAGCCGGACATCGCCCCAGTGTGGACCAAGGACAACATCCAGCTGCCCTCAGATGTGTACTACTGGTGGGTGGTAAGTCCCTGCAGCACTACGTACCTTACGTCATGTGAGGGCTTTGTGGGTATTAACGAGGAGGCCTGCGCCACTGTAAGTTTGTGTTTTGATGATGGATGAATGTGTGTGTGTGTGTGTGTGTGTATCTTTGTTTCCATATACTGTACACTTTCTCCAGCACATTCAACCTAACATTGAAGAAATTCTAAAAAATGTCTTTCCAGTTTTATTTTTGTGCATGCGCGTCTATGTTTGCCCTTCTGTCTGTCTGGATCTGTTTGTGTGTACGTGTGGGTGTGTGGGTGTCTGCTCACCCCATTCCTAATTCTTCTCCACTCCTTCCTCAGTTTGCTCTTTTTATGTATCATTGTGGAGCCAACTAGATTCTTGGAAAGAGAAAGAGAGACAGAGAGACAGACAGACAGACAGACAGACAGACAGACAGACAGACAGACAGACAGACAGCGAGAGAGAGAGAGAGAGAGAGAACAAGACGTACTCCAAGCACTTACTTAAATTATTCTTGGAAAAACAGTATGTGGGGGTGTGTAGGAGGGTACGTGCTTGCACTTATATTTGAATGTGACTACTCAAATTGCTTTTCACACGTTGACCCACTGGTGTTTAACGCAACGCTCAAGGACACCTCGGCAGCGTGAGCCCGGAGGAGGTGGGGCATTGAGCGAGCAGACGTCCAATAGCTGGACATCTGCTCCGACTCCTAATAAAGGGAGGGAGGCGGGCGGGGGCCGGTAGACCGGGATGTGAGACTGGAAAGAAATGTATAAGACTGGAGAGACGGAATGAAGAAAACATGCACAGGGACCTTAAGAGGAACAGATGATGACAGATTTTGGGAATGATGAAGCGGAGCGGGTGGAAAGTAATGAAAAAGGGTCAAACGTGGCAGAGATGAGAGCTAGGGAACAGATTGGACAGAGGATGAATGAAAGGAGAGAAGCAGGCTTGAGGGGACGGTTGTAAACAGAGAGCAAGGAGGAGGGATGGACAGGGCGAGGGAATACAGCCCTGGAGACAGATGACTAGTTTAAAGGCCATGATTTACGGCATTAAACATACTGCTCTCTTAGGAGTGCTTTTATCTCAGATCAAACCAATATCTTCCCCCAGCTTCCCTTTAGAACCACATCGCCCTTCCTTTAGAGAAATGTTGCTGTTAAAAAAAGAGGATATAACCCCTTGTAGAGGAAATGTCGACGGCAGTAGTCTTGAGTGAATGGTTATATAACTATCAACTGTTCGACTCGGTTCCACTGCTTTTTACCTATTTATCCAGATGGTCCAACATGTTCTTCATAGAAAGTTTCAACAGGCTGGTTCTGCTGGCGGAAGAACATTCTGCGCTTCGGGCTCAGCTTTTCAATGATCTCAACCTGATCATGAATGAATAATAATGAACTGAACTGAGCATAATGTTCTCTAGCTGTGTGTATAAAAGGTGAGCACACCCGGTTAAGCATTAGTTATGCTGGTGACTGTGGTGAAATAATCCAGTGGAACTGAAAACGTGTGCCGGTTGATTCCTGCATGTACGCATGCAGTCTTCTTCAAATAAACACTTTCCTACGTGTTCTGGCGGGGGCTCAAATAGAACAGAGATTAGGGAGAACATAGTGTGGGTAGGACAAAAAATCTAGGAAAATTAAAATGAAACAAGGCCAAAAGCTTTGGGATTATCATATGCTTGAACCTGTCAACACAAACGCTTACACATTTTGTTGCCTTGTGTCGTTGTGTACACATCAGTAGGCACAGACAGGATCAAGCCCTTTCCACGGGTCCATCCTAACTTGGTACCTTTTTTCCATATATATATATAGTATGTGTATTTATACACAGTGTCGGAGACATGTCTCAGTCGCTTCTGCTTTTGCTGCATTAAACATGCGTCCCCACACAGCAACCACAGAGACTAGACCTACAGTAGATAGAGCTGCAATATATACATTCCACACCCACACAAATGAACGTCCATTTTCTTTCATTATGACGAGCATGCATCAACCTGATGATAAACAATCAATTCTTTGTGGAGAGACAACCCCATATTGGATTTATAATGGAGGGAAAGCATCCTTATTCCATATGGAAACACATGTATCCATTGTTGTTTGATTGAGGGGAGCAGTGCTGTGTGGCAGATTTCCATGACAGTGTCGCTATGTGAATCATCATGTGGGTGACAATTGGAATGAGGTCGCTCGGTACTGGAAAAAATTGACTCGAAAAAACTTGAAGGGTAAATGGAAGGGAAGTACGACGGAAATCATTATCAGTCCTAGGCATGGCGAGGCCACATAGACATTAAAGATGTGTTTAGATATTGAATACCATGCGCTACGTCACATTTAAGAGGAAAGACCAATGGCTAAACCCACCAAACTGGCCATAAACACTTCAGAAGCAAACTCCTTATGAGAGGGAAGCTAATAGTTAATGCAGATGAAAAACCAAATGTCTCATTGAGCTGAGGGAATGGAATGTTAAACCTGTGCGCAGAAGGAAAGAACAAAGTATTTTAACCTTACCAGCGTGTGACGCAGCCACTCCTCTCTTTTAATTTCCCCCCAAAAAACACATTCTTTCTTCACACCAAACATCTTTTATCCTCCCTCCCTCTCTCATTTTATTAATCTTAAACCCTCTCATCTTATTCTGTTCTTGTTTTTTTCCTTTTGAAAGCTGGGGGTCTTCATGGAGGTGATCTTCTTGTATTTAGCTCTATTGAAAGGGGTCTGAATGAGCCTTTCAGGGAATATAATACTTGGTTTGCAGTGATTTCTGCCAGATGGGAAGAAAGCAAATTAACATTATGTTCAGATTTCAAAAGGAAAAGCAAGTTCTAACACGATGATCAAATCATGACAGGATAATCAGATGATAAAGATAATAAAAAAGATAAGTCAGGTTGGCTGGCATACAGTGGGTTGTTTTCATTTTAGTTTCTACATCTGTTTGGCCTTTTGGGACGTTTATACGATTTTTTAAGTAGAGTATAAAATGTATTGCATTTATTTCCCTTTTTTTTTGCCCACCGTTACTAGTTCCACATCCTGTTTGTGCTTTATGCCCATCTGGGCCCTCTGTTTGTTTACACTCAGCCTCTGCTGTGCCGGCCTATGTGGGACCAGCCACTCACATGGCCTTTTCTCAGCCATAACATAAACACGTGTTCATGAAACCGATTGAACATTGAACCTTGCTTGTTTGTGTCTTTTTTTAGATGCTACAGCCCCAGTTTAAGCCCCACAGTATCCACCAGGTGCTACTGAGGTTGTTCCAGGTAATGTATATTTCTCCGATGCCTCTCTGTTTAATTCAATGATTTAACTGGAACCCGCTTGCAATCAATGCCTTGACACACTCACGCCCTCGGTCAGTTTTATTCAAACAAAGCACTGTGCCGGCTCATTCATTAATATCTTTGAAACGATGGCAATATTTTCCTTTGTCTGGCAATTCTTGATAAAGCAGTGTCAGGCTATTTACTGCAGAGACTGAGGATTAAATGCCTCGAAAGGCTAGGCGAGATGAAGTTCCTGAAGAAAGGAGCATAATTATTATTCAGATCTGCACTCATGGTGCCACTCTAGTGAAATACATTCTCTCATGCCGACTTTACAGACTGTCTGGCAGTATGTCGGCGACCAATCAGATACATTGCGTATGTTAATGCAAGCCAAATATCTTTACAAAACCGTGAGGGCTTATACTTCTAGCATGAGTGGCCCCAGTGGGAATTAAACCGCTAACCCTGGCAGTGTGAGTGCCAGTCTCTAGCAGTTGAGTTGGTTATTAATAACCTACAATAACAATGAACACGGCCACTGTAGTAATCGTCTGGTCATCACAGTGTTATTGCCCTGATGGCCGTGACCTCCCAAGGACATGTGCTCTGAACGCCTGGTCCTGCTCCCTAGTGTCGGCTTAATGGGGGGACGAGTGACCTCCAGGGTCAACCTCACTCACAGGGCCGTCATTGCGGTGATAAAGTGGCCAACCTGATTGGCTGCGGTCATTTGGTTTGTCGGATCATTGGCCTTCAAATCCTGGGGTTGGCGTCGAATTTAACCCAGAACCCAGTCTTCATCCTCTCAAGAAAGATCGCTTGGAACGGGATCCGCTCAACCCAGAACCCAGTCTTTATCCTCTCAGGAAGGAACGCCTGGAACGGGATCCGCTCAACCCAGAACCCAGTCTTTATCCTCTCAGGAAGGAACGCCTGGAACGGGATCCGCTCAACCCAGAACCCAGTCTTTATCCTCTCAGGAAGGAACGCCTGGAACGGGATCCGCTCAACCCAGAACCCAGTCTTTATCCTCTCAGGAAGGAACGCCTGGAACGGGATCCGCTCAACCCAGAACCCAGTCTTTATCCTCTCAGGAAGGAACGCCTGGAACGGGATCCGCTCAACCCAGAACCCAGTCTCTATCCTCTCAGGAAGGAACGCCTGGAATGGGATCCGCTCAAGGACCCTGATCGGCGAGAGATACACTCAAGCATGTTTCAGAGGGAGCCATGTTTGTTTCAGTGACATTGGTTTTAGCAGCAAGAGCAAAGAAAGAGGGAGGGACTTCTGATAGAGGGATATCTGTTTCTGTTTCATCAATATTAACCAAGTCTTCGTCAAGAAGCAATCAAGCCAAACTCAAACCCCACAACTGTTGTCCTACCGGTCCCGTGCCCGTTGTTCTCTCTGATCCCTGTCCGCCTCTGAGCCCGGCGTCTAACGGGGGGTGGGCGGGCCGTCCCCTGCAGGTGATCCCGGGACGCTCCCCGTACGCCTGGTGGGACCAGCAGCGCTGTCTGCGCTGCGCCGTGGTGGGGAACTCTGGGAACCTCCGCGGGGCCGCGTACGGCGCCGCCATCGACGGACACGACTACATCATGAGGTGAGGCAGGGGCCCAGGGGGGCGGAGCCACAGAGGGGGGGAGTGGAGCTGGAGCCGTGCTCAGATGGTGGGGGGCAGTGGCTCAAACAAAGAAGAAGGACCCCCCCCCCCCCCTTAACATGATCTTATAAATATATTATATTATTATTATATTTCGTAGCAGTAGTCAAACCTGCAACAATAAATGATGATTGTATATAAATATCGATATGAATATGAGCCAAGGATGCCAGAGGGCCACTGTAGCCACGCCCCTGTGCAGATGTACTACTGTGTAACACTACTGTCTGCCTGAACATATGCTGCTGCAATTGCCGTTTCCGCATGACTCACTAATGGCAGAGTGCCTCGATACTCATAAATGTAAGAACAGAGTGTCAATAGAGCCTGTTGACATATATTGACTTTGGCCCGTGTTCGAGTGGAGGAGAGAGCAAGAAGGTTGCAATGTGGACAGTGAATTATAGATAAATTCACCTGAAAGCATGTGTTAAGGTCCATATTAGATGGACATACACAGACAAACTGTCAAACACAGACACACTGTCAAACACAGATGCACAGTGAAACACAGACACAGACACTAACAACAGTCATCCATGGTGTAATCAAACACTGGATGGATATTCTGATAATGTATTTATTGATGCATTTATTTTCATTCATTCACTCATTATCTTTTTATTTTGGGTTTCATTCACCATTGTTGTTGATCCAATAAGGAAGTCATTGTTGGCATGGTCAATGGACGTTATGTTCATGCAGCTCAACTAGAGATTGTGTGTGTGTGTTTGTGTGTGTGTGTGGTGTGTGTGTGTGTGTGTGTGTGTGTGTGTGTGTGTGTGTGTGTCTATGTGCTTACAATCAAGCATGCCTACATTCAGCCCACAGCTATCGGAGTCTGCAATCGACACATGTTATGCTCTGTGGTATAATCAAGAAGCTCTTGTCGTAACGCGTATGATGTCCAATTATGCGAGGCGCACATCATGTTCATTGAGGATTTCGCACATGAAGTATCAACAGTTAAAGGCACATGGAATGATCTATATAATTTGCAAAAGCCATGCAATTACTCAACTATAGACCAGCTATGGAAACCAATTGCTTTCCCTACTCCCTGTGGCGTCCAAGTCACACATCTGTAGTGTTTTCCCCTTCTCCATCGACAAATAATCTGTTTGAAATTCATCAAACGAAAAATTAGCACACTAATCAAATGAGTTTCCCTTTTTCGGGGGAAGGGAAACACTATAATAAAGTCAAGGTTGATGGGGGGGATGGTGTTGTTGTGGGAATTGAAAATAAGATAACCACCCCCATCGTTGGTTCCAAGTTGACGGCATGCTATTCAAAGGGGGAATGAGGCAGATGAACGGGGAAAACAACTGAGGGATGAAGAGCAACAGATAGAGAGTACTGTGCTAATTAGGAGAGCAGCCAGCCATGGGCTCTAACAACTACGTGCATATTTGTGTTCAGTTAGTATTCACTGGCATCACCATCTATACTACTATTTGCAAAGCGATGGTATTCAGTACACTAGCTTACCATGGCACTAAGTGGGATTCCAGAAGTCATTATTGTTGGAAGAACAATAATAATAGGGCATATTCTTGCAAGCGCTTTTCATGTTTCTTAAGGACATTTGTTGGAACCGTTGTCTATCTGCTCCTTACCAAGGTGGTTTACTCGTTAGTTACTCCACACGCTGGGCCATGATGACAACACACTAGCTCATTGTTTAGTCTGCGTTCCACTCTAAAAATAAGTAGACTAGACGGAAAAATGTATGACGTTGTGTTCTTTTCACGCCCTCTACACCGCTACACACCATGGCCACACTGGATGCACGTGCCATGCTGCTTAATTCAGACCTATTCCCACATCGATCCTACGAGACCCTTCCTCCGTCTGTTCGTCCCTCAGGATAAACCTGGCTCCCACCGTGGGCTACGAGGAGGACGCGGGGAGCCGGACCACCCACCACTTCATGTACCCCGAGAGTGCCAAGAACCTGGCCGCCAACGTCAGCTTCGTCCTGGTCCCCTTCAAGACCCTGGACCTGCTCTGGATCACCAGCGCCCTCTCCACGGGCCACATACGATTGTGAGGGGATGATGCAGAAAACACACACACATAGACACACACACACACACACGTGCGTGCATTCAGACACACGCATGAAGACCAACACACCCACACCCTCGCATACACACTGGAACATGCAGACACACACACGCACAGACTTGCAGACATACGCATGCAGACACACAAAGTCACACATGTAGACATAAAGAAGCACACACTCATAGACACACACACACATACACACAGACATGCAGTTAGAAAAACAGACATGCAGACACACACACACACACGCACATACACACACACATACACAGACATGCAGTTACAAAAACAGACATGTAGACACACACACACACACGCACATAGACATTCAGACACAAACACATGCAGACACAGACACACATACACATGCCAAACTCCCAGATCCTTAACGTTTATATGAATGCATACTGTGCAAACAGTAACAGAAGGCTCACAGCACTGAACAAAATGCACAACGACGGCTGCACACAATAGATCTGCCATGTGGCACAACACTGAATGCACTGAAGCACTTGGAACAGGATCACAGTAAACGAATGTAGAGCAAGGACCCAGAATGAGACAAAGGGAGCATGTTGCTGCTGATGCACACGACAAGACCAATACACAGGTACTGGCCTGGTTCTGTTCCGTCTCTAGTTATGAGCCTGCAGGAATCACATGACTGGAATAGTCGGGCATATAATATCATATTAACCACTACAGAATCCATCACGAATAAAATAACCCACTGTCCAATCCCCATCTTAATCATCAGTCTTCCCTTTCACTCTCTCCCTACTTTGCCGTTTCTCTTTTCTAACATTTTTATCCCTTTCTCGCTGTCTTTCTGGCCGGCTCCCAGTACGTATGCTCCAGTCAAGCAGTTCCTCCGAGTGGACAAAGACAAGGTATGTGCCATCAATGTTAAACGCCATCACTATTGCTACACACACACACACACACACAGACCCAAACCTGCCCATGTGGCTACATACATATATGTACATTCATCCTAATATCCCGGCATCACACTCACAACACTTTGGATTATGAGGGATCACCGCTTGCCTTTAATCATCCTCTGCTCTTATTTTAATCCATGAAATATTAATAAACCCCAAACTTAATCCAAACAACTCAAGGATGTCTGGGGAGCATCTCTAATTGGGCCAACATGTCACATTGTGAATGTTTTTAACAAAGCCCATTGAGTACTTTTACATAAACTCAGCATCGCTTTTGGATTGAAATGCAAAAAGGATCTTTAGCCCCCCTCCCCCTCCCTTCCCTCTCCTCCCTCCTCCCCTCCTCCCCTCCCCCCTCCCTTCCCCCTCCTCCCCTCCTCCCCTCCTCCCACTCCTCCCCTCCTCCCTCTCCTCCCCTCCTCCCCTCCTCCCCTCCTCACCTCTTCCCCTCCTCCCTCCCTTCCCCCTCCTCCCCTCCTCCCTCCTTTCCCACTCCTTCCCTCTTCCCCCTCCTCCCCCTCCTCCCCTCCTCCCTCCTTTCCCACTCCTTCCCTCTTCCCCCTCCTCCCCCTCCTCCCCTCCTCCCTCCTTTCCCTCTCCTCCCCTCCTCACCTCTTCCCCCTCCTCCCCCTCCTCCCTCCTTTCCCTCTCCTCCCCTCCTCCCCCCTCCCTCCTTTCCCCCTCCTCCCCTCCTCCCTCCTTTCCCTCTCCTCCCCTCCTCCCCCTCCTCACCTCTTCCCCCTCCTCCCCCTCCTCCCTCCTTTCCCTCTCCTCCCCTCCTCCCCCCTCCCTCCTTTCCCCCTCCTCCCCTCCTCCCTCCTTTCCCTCTCCTCCCCTCCTCCCCTCCTCCCCCTCCTCTCCCTCTTCCCCTGTCCCTGCTCAACACTCAATCCCTGAGGATCTGACGCATTCCCCCCGGTGTGGTCCCTGTCCGCCTCTCAGGTGCAGATCTTCAACCCGGCCTTCTTTAAGTACATCCACGACCGCTGGACCAAACACCACGGCCGCTACCCGTCCACCGGCTTGCTGGTGCTCTTCTTCGCCCTGCACGTCTGCGACGAGGTCAGCAGCCTTCACTCTTATTCTCACCCACTGTCCCACCTTCCTCTCTCTGCTCAGTGAGGTCACTCTGAAACCCGTCTCTTGTCCCCCCCCCCCCCGCCTCCAGGTGAACGTGTTTGGCTTCGGGGCCGACAGTCGCGGCAACTGGCACCACTACTGGGAGCAGAACCGCTACTCTGGGGAGTTCCGCAAGACGGGTGTTCACGACGCCGACTACGAAGCGCAGATCATCCAGCGGCTGGCCAAGGCCGGCAAGATAACAGTTTACCCCGGGAAGTAGAGGAGGAGGCACCGGACACGTGGTTATCGGTGGCCGCACAACCCAAAACAGGGGGGGGTCGTGAACGTATCTCCTAACCCAGAGAATGTGGTGGGAGTGTGAATTAACAGTGAGTCACCGGGTTTAAAACAACTATTCGGAGCTTTGGACTAATCCCCACTAATGGTTGAACAAGTTGTTCATGCCAAAGGACAAAGGGAAAGTGGTTTCAGGAATTATTACAAAACACAGTGAGTGTCAGAGGAACCAGCGAGTTTTGATTTCCTGCCCCCTTGTGGGGTAATTTTACCACATGAATCACACCAAGAACTGCACCATCAGTCGGCATTTTCAGAGGAAACACCGTGGAAGAGTTTAAAGTGAGAAGGACCCAAGCGATGTGAAAGTGAGGACCCACTGTTTGCTGCAGAGCCAATACCGTGGTATATGCGTCTTGGCCCGGCCTCAGCCTCACTTATATTTAAGGCCTCCCTCAGAGACGTCTTCAATGGGCACATGTTGGCTGTGGGACTGTGGAAGCAACCACAACCCAAACCCTTTGATATACGACAGATTGGGGACCTGGTGGAGCTCGCTGACGAACAGACTTTTAATTTAGAAGGCTGATGAGCCGCTGTGCCCTGCCCATCACAATCCAATCATCTGGGGGGAGGGGGGAACGCATCACACTGTCCATTATGGGGAGCCTGCTCAGTGTGAGCTCCAGACTGGACGTTTGGGACCACACTGTTTTGGGTTCAGTGTGTCCGGGTGTTCAATGGCTCTCTGGTTACCACTAACTCGCACACAGTTTTAAGACTCTCAGTGAGTTATATCTGTGGTGCATGGGGGGGGGTGGTCTTTTTGAGTGGACTGGTATGTTGACATCATGTTTATTCTGGGACTTTGTTGTTGTTTAGACAGACAAACACACACACACACACACACACACACACAAACACACTGATTATCTGTATTCCTCTCTGGCGGGTTTCTGCGAGGGATTTGTCTTTTAAGTTGTAGAAGGTGCTGCTTAAGATAAGATACAGCAGACCCACGGCTTTGCAGAGTGAGTCTCTCTTTCTCTGTTTCTTTATTTTCTTGTCTGCCTTCCACCTCCAACACACATTGAACGGAGCTGGTCAGGGGGGCCATCTATCGCCTTACACTCTGCCTCTTGACCCTGTTCTCATTGTAAAACTGCATTAGAGTTAGTTTCTTTATGTTCTTGTTAGCCATGGGCCAATGGATTTACCTTCTTCATTCATATATTTTCCCCTTTCTTTCCTTCAAAGCTGAGTCAAGTTCTGGTGTTTTAAAGGTTGTGCCGCTCATAAACACTGTAGTTGAGTTAACTGTGGATAAATACAAGACACAACACTACTACTTCTGATATGATTTTACAGCTGATACAGCTTCAGACATGCCTTACAGGGTTAAGTTCCCTTTTTGTTTGAACAAACATTGGAATGTGCAGGTTTAGCTAATTAATTTCCTCCACACCCGATTTTGATTTTTTGGTTTCACAGACTAGTATGTACTAACCTTTGAATGAAATCAGCTAGCTCAATCAAACTATGGCACGGCTTACTTACTGGATGGCATTAATCAAGTATACAGCTACTGGAAAGGAAATGGCAAGATACAAAGACACACAAGGAAACTTTGTGTATCCAGCAATTTAGCATGAAAAGGTATCTGTCTGTGACGGCAATAACTGCAGTAAAGATCTGTGCCTCCCATGTGAACGTCAGCAGATGTAAAATATTGTGTTATCATTTTACAGTATTGTATAACGGTACCTTCCCTCTCCTGGGTGACCATTGTTTTACTACGCATCATTTTGATGGACGTGTTTTTGAAATGATGCATAATGGTGTTCTTCTATAAGATGCTCTCTGTTGGGCTGGGCTCATTTTACAGTTCAGTCAGTTTAAGTGTGACTTGACTGAACACACACACACACACAGACACACACACACACACACACACACACACACACTATTTACTATTCATATGAGTAAATAGCACACCAAATATTCATGCTTTTGTGCCTTTTCCTGTCTGTGGCCATCATCTCCAGATACTTTTCTTTCTGTAATTGCAGACCACATAACACACACACACACACACACACACACACACACACACACACACACACACACACCTCAGCCTGGCTGTGAGCTGTGCCTTTGAGCTGTACACAAATGTACAACACTGTAAACACACACACAGACACACACATGCATTGATGTATATGAAACACTGCCTTTTCCTGGAGTTATTGCCTCCTGCAGGTTCAATTCCCATCTTCACGCTATGTAAATGTTGCTTATTTTCAAATGTAGACTCGAGATGTGAAGCAGTCCATCTGAAACTTGTTTGACATTATTAAGACTTTAGATATGTTTTTCATGCATTTTCCTCTTTTTATTGTTTTGATGGAAAACGTACAATCATCTTTGCAGGTATCAGCTTGTAGGTACCATCTTCTGGGTTTGTTCTTGCAGGTTAGTCCTTGCAGAAACACCATGTACCACATTCCTCACATTGCACTCAGTCTCTGGTGTTCATGGCGGGAACTGGACTGGCTATTCAAAGGTTCATTTTCCAACCGTCGATTTGCGTAAGGCTGAGCTTCGTCGACTGGGCGGCAGCAGACCCATTGTGGGAGAGAACGAGGTGATGACAATTTGTACTTTAATGGTGAAACAACACACTGGTACAATGCTGACACAGCACATTCATAAGTCATTTATCATCATCAGTGGCTCATTCTCCCACTGTTAGGCCTATTACTCATGGTCCCCCCTTCCTGACCTCCTTACCCCGGGGAATTGCTTTCAAAACAGTCATGTTTCTCAAATGTGTTTTGGAAAGAAAGCAATTTTTAGTTGACTTTTGGTGTTAGTTTGGAAAACTTAACAATATACGGTAGTGAGGGAAAATTGTGTTAAAAAATAACTTTTTAATTTTTTTTATTCCTGAAAAGTCTGCCAGATGTTCGAACAACACAGATTGTGATTTGAAGAGATATTTAGATCATTTTACACAGGCAGGCGAGGGAGTCTGTTGTCATGTTGAGATGACATTTAGAGATAGATTATGGCAACAAGATAAATTACCCCGGCTACTGCTTCTAACCAACAGCACAGAAAACAGAGAAAAAAACAGATTGCCCCCAATTGTACCCGATCAGAAGAAGTGATTATGTGTACTTGCTTGTGTTTAAGAGCACGAGGTACTGTTCTGTCTGTGGGCATATACAGATGGAGCTAACACTCTATTTTTAGCCATTTCTTTTTTTAAAACAAGACAAAAGGCTGCACATCTGATGCTCTTTGGCCTGGTACTATCAGCCAGTGTCCCCAAAAGATAGACAGAGCATACTTTGTTTCCGTGGTACTCATAGAACTGTGCTCAAAAACACCTGCTACAGGGTCTGTCAGGTCTGCCCAAAGGTTGAGCTATTTGGGACCCAAGTTGTTTCATTCACCAAGTCGATTCTTAGAAAAATTGCAATATATTCGCAAGCCAGAAAGACCTTCTGCCAGTGACGTGATTAGTCCTTAATAAGGCCTGTTCCCATGGCTCCTGCCTTGCAGACTGTAATTAGATCAGAAGAAAATATGGACATTAGTGATACGTTCCAATTTGTTGCTGCTTGGAAGGGGCAGTTTCTGCATACTTTTCTAAGAGTGCCAAGAGCCTGAACTAGGAGGACTTCATGAGGTTTCTAAACTTCAGACACTGAGACAAACTTCAGGCAAAGAATCTGCTTTTAGATCTATAGCATGAAGAGCTGATGTGTTTGTGCAGAGGAAACCAACTGATCTATTTAGACGCGTGTAAGGCTGTAAGAAATACAAATGAATAAAAATGTATCTAAGGGTGGATTAAGTAAATGTAATAAGCTCAATGAATATTATACAAAAAACGTTAATTCTGAAATAAATTCAAGCAGATCTTGATTATCACTGATCTCTTCATATCATTTTGAAAGGAAAGTAAACAAATTACTGAAAAAAATAAATCCCTGAACATCGCTCATATGCCACGTTTGTGCTAAATTAATCTAAATTTAGCAAAATAATGAATTTATAATGAAATTGGGTTAGGGAGAATAACTATCCGTTTCAGTGTTAGAGAAGGAACTAATTAATCAAAACTTTACAAGTATCTTCTTTAAATGATCGATCCAGTTACTTTTGACAATGTTGCAATCTGTATTGTCCTTGGTGAGTTAGAACATGAAAGGTACAACTTATAATTGCTTCATTAATTTGAGTCAGCCAAAGGCATTCCATGGTATTTTTTTATACATTTTACTTTAGTTGAAATCATTTCACCAGTTAGCAAACACTTACTAAGACAGATGGCATTTGTCATTACAGTGGTTTGTGTCTGAACTGGCTATACATCACAGTTCTGCTTAAATTGTTTTGTTCAATGTCACTGGATACATTTAATGTACTTACATTTAATTAAATATGTATGAAATGTTATCCGAGGCTGTTTGTATCTTATAAATAAAAGCTTATGAAACAATGTAGTCTTATTTCATGACAAAGTAGTTGTTAACCAATTTTGGCCAAACTCTTGGAAGGTTAAACAAGTTACCTCTGTTTTCTTTCACTAGTGAGGTGCGGGTTGACTATATTGCCCAGGAGTGGGTTATAATTCTGATTAGTGGTCACAGAATATATTGCTTATCCATGGTCAAACCGACAGATAAAAGCTCTTTCCAATCGTGCGTCACTATGTGTAACATGTTGGATTACTTACTCACACTGGAAATATAAAAATAGATATTTCTGAAAGCTTTTCAAACATACACAAGATTTCATGGCTAAGAAATGGTTAGAAGTTAGAAGTTGTTTCATGTGTGGCTTCTCCTATGTAGACTGAGCAGTGTAACTGGAGACCAATTGTTAATGCTGGGAAAGCATAACAGGACACACAACTGGCTGGTCAATGATGAGTGGTATTTTATTATTTCATACATTAATGCATAATTTCTTCAGCGCCTCCCAATGGCCCTTGACGTTGACGGATAAAGAATGGCTTGCGATCGTAATGGCATTTTGGAACAGCCACATTGGCTCAGATCCCAGTCACGGTGACAAAATCCAGCTGAGGTCAAGGACGTGTGCGCAAGTAGACAGGCCGTGCACTTCAATCCATAGCCTACCGATAAGAAAACCTAGGACCCCTTTCTACCATAGCCCCTTTCAGAAATCCCTCTCAATCCAGGATAATTGCAATGAATGATTGAGTGATGATAGGTCAGTACAATGATTCAACGCAATAATATGAGTGCTATGCATCCACCTAAAAAGACATGACGTATAATTTGCCAGTTGTGCTGGGCAAAGCTCAATTTGTCTATAAATCATGTAATGTAAATTCTACGTTGCAATTGTTTTGCATGTCTGAAAATATTGAGGCAGAAATGGGTGTGGGGGAAGCCAAAACTTTGTCCAGCTTGAATGCAGTCCCTGTTAAGTGTGACAGACGCTTAGGAAAGAGAGGGAGAAGACGCAGACACACAGGCAGATGGCTGGACGATCTGGAACGATACACAGAGAACAGGACAGTGACCCGAACCAGTAAGACGAACAGTTTGTGGACCGAACCGTTAATCTTTAACCATTTCTTGTCCTATGAACAGAACCAAAAACTAGTTGTTAAAGTGCTACCACAACAGAGCCCTGAAGAATAAAAAGGGTCTACGAAGAGGGACACTCTTGTCAGGATTTTTAATTCCTTCCAGTTAGGTTACCTTGGGATACAAGATGCAGAACTGCTATCCCAGTGTGCCTGTCGCATGCACGGTTGAACTCTTCAACCCCGACCCTCCCCACCCCAGACTACTGCCCCTTCGCTATAGTGCCCATGGATCCTTTACCCCTGCTCTCTCCATCACCCCTTGTTGTGGTCGTCTCCACCTCCCCTTCCTTTCCATCCACAGGCAGACCCTACTCTTTAGTTTTCCCCCAGCTTGAGCCGGGCAAACGCGTTGGCCATCTGCAGGGCCTCCGACACACAGAGCGTGTTCCTGCCCGTGGCCTGGGCGGACAGGTCCTTGCCACCGCCTTTACCGTCCAGCAGTGGGCAGAGCTCCTGGACCCACTCGCTGGCCTTCAGGCCCAGGCTGGCTGCTTTCTGGGGAAGGGAGAGAGGACAGGTGGTGGAGAAGGGTACCGCGACGTGCATCCCCTGCCTGGGCATAAGGCCATTGTTCAACTTGCACTATGTGACTCTTTTTGTGCGACTGCAGAAGCCCGTGCCGTGTTCCAATAGCCGTACTAACTAGCCTTAGCTTGAGTACGTAGGTCGTTCCAATTCAGACCGGGCGAAAATAATCCATGGTTCAAAGCGGGATGTTTATTGCGGGGGGAGGAGCCGCGACAGCAGTCGTGATCGTAATTTCCGGTTAGTGTACCACGGAGTATTCGATTTGGAACGACACTGACATCTGAAAATTAGCGCACTTGGTGAGTACGGATAGTGTACTACGTTTAAGTGTACTCACGGAGGTATGGATTTGGAACACAGCCCAGGACTTCTATCGAGCATATCAACTTAAGTTGTATGCAAATAACCCCCTGCTGATGACGCAAGTGCCCCGGGGGTTTCCCTTCTCTCTAAAACCCATCTCCTCTGTGTCTCCTCTGTCTCCAGTGGGGTGGTGTTTCAGCAGTGGGGTGGTGTTTCAGCAGTGGGTTGGTGTTTCTGCCCCTTAGTGGTACCTGTGGGACTTGGCAGAGGCAGATGATCTTGCCCGCGTCGGGGTCCACGGTGAACAGCATGGCGGCGGTCTCCGGGGAGTGGGTCTTCAGCAGCTTCAGAGACTCGTTCAATGCCTGGTGGTGGTGGTGGTGGTGGTGGTGGTGGTGGTGAGTGTCAGGGAGGGGTGGGGGAGGGAGTTGTGTGGTAAATGTAGGAGAAAGAGAGACGCCAGAGAGAGCGAAAGCAATAAGTCAGGCCAGTGGTAATTAAAACGGAAACTTAATTCATCTCCATGGCAACAACACAGTTAGTCAATCCGTTCTCTGCTGGAGCAAGAGTGGAGAATGTTAATACTTTGAATAATTTAAATAGAAACGCACTTCAACGCAGATAGTTTCTGTTAAGCTGAATGTTTGGACTACAAATGGTGTTATAATATAAAGACCTGATTAATGGTTAGCAGACATGGTGTTAGTAGACATAAGTGACGGCATTACAGCCTCCACCTGGGGACACTTGCCACAGTATGAAAGAATGATCAATGGGAAAAATCAATGGGGATTCATCTAGTCACCCCCACCTACAGCTTACAGCAGCGGTTTGGAAACCAACCTTCTGACAAATTCGGAAATTGGCCCAAAATAAATTGACAGCTGTTTAAGGCGGCCCGAATACATCATTACAAGCTTGGAATAGTCCTTAGGTTTTCCAAATCAACAACAAATATTATTGAGTCCACTGCTGCAGAATCACGTCAACTGATAGATTTTCCATTTCATTCTAGTGATATTTTAATAATGCAACAAGCAAAACAACAATATCACAGTAGGATGGTGGCGTCGACCCACCAAATGCATTCTACCACATCCATAATCGAGCCATCTCACTAATCATACAATAGAACGGGTAAACCACTTATTTCCAATGTCTTCCTTATTACTTGTGTGAATATGTAATTCCAATAACTGGCCTATTGGTCAAACAGGCAGTAAAGCAAGTAAACCATTTACAACAAAGAATATCAATCATAAAAGAGATTTAAGTCGAGTTAAAAGAAGACGTCAAAGTTGTTATATTCTCCGATTCGGTTAGTAGTCGATGGAGAGTTATTTTCTTTCTAACCACCTCCAGTGTTCGGTAGGCTACGGGTCCTATCATGGGGGACAGCTATATTGTTCGAAAGGCCATGGTGTGCATTTCAATTCTGTTTTTGTTCTGCGGTTTTATAAAAATTCTCCCCACAAACCCAGTGATCAGACAAGCCGAGCATGGAGGTCACAGTGTTAATATCTCTCTGTAGGCCGACTAGACAGAGGTTCAGCCTTTCAGGGCAGGAGAACGTAACCCATGGAAAGTTGTTCTGGAGTGAGGTTTCATTGTATTCCCCTAGCTGGGGACTGCACATTCTCAACCATTATTTGGGAGACGGCGTAAATGATTCTTGTAAGGAGCGAACTCCAACGGGAGGTCAGGAAATCGAGCAGCACTGCCCCACAGCCCAACGCTGTGCAGTTTGAGTGTGGAGGTTTACCAGTGAGGGAAGGATAATAGTTCAAATGGAACATTACTATTGATTCAAGGCTTGTACGTTTTTCAACAAAACATACTGGGAAAGTATGAATATACCGTGAACTTTCAATTTTGAAAAACTTGTATCTTCCTACCAAGTTGCACTTGCCCCATGTACTTATATTATAGCCCTGCTGGACCGTGAACGGAAGAACCCCAATCAATACTGAATACAAAACAATGTTGTATAAACGCTACATAGAATCATGCCAGACTTAGAATAAGCCCTTGGGCTCAAAGCAGCAAAACAATCCATTAAATGGGTCCCATAAATAGTAAATGGGCCGAAATTGCCGTGCTGCATATGTGGCGTGGTATGGGGCCCAATTAATGTCTTGTTAAATGAAGAAAAATGAGAGCTCAGCTTTGTCCTGGAACAGAACATCAGGAGGGGAATTTGAAAGACCTATGGTGACTCACTTTGGCAGAGGCCCCGCTCTCCATCTCCAGGACCAGCAGCGGCTGGTTAGGGTGGCTGTCAATCATCTCCTTGGTCTTGTCCAGCACTCTCTTCTGGACGTCAGCCTTGGTGGCGCGATCCAGGTCGTCCATGGTCTTCTTCAGTCCCTTGAGTCCTTCCCTCATCTCGTCCTTCTGCCACTGGGAGATCACCGCAGTGCCCAGAGCCTGAGAGCAGAGACACAAACATCAGGAGGTCCATGATGAGTATCAGGACTGGTGTAGGGGGGGGCTGGTCATTACTGTGGCCCATTAACCACTCTAGCTGTCACCGCATATGATCATCATCTAGTTTCCTCTCTGATGCCCAGGAACGCACATGAAACCGCTTGAAACAGAACAAAACCTTGTAGCCATGGTTTCCCATTATCGTTGGATCTTCCAGGAAATGTTTCTCACTGTGCAGACAAGCCCCCACTGTGTCAAACTATATATGCAAGCCTCAGGAGGCCATTCTGGACAACTTCTTGTGTGCCTTACAAAAACATGCATCTCCAAATAAGCCAATGTGGAAGCTTTACAAGAATGACTACGATACAATTCGTGTGTACAACCACCCAGGCCGTACCTCGGTCATGTCAGCGATCTCCTTCTGCACGTCCTTGTTGGGGGCGGTCTGAGCCTTCACGGTGTCTCCCAGGGCCGACAGGGACTGACGCAGAGCATCGGCCTTCCTCTGGGCCTGGAGAACGGACCCCATGGGGGGGGAGCAGTGGACAGAGAGAAGGGGGAGTAGGGGGAGGCATGAGGGAGGAGGAGGAGGGTGGTGGTGGATGCCGGTAATGGGCAGGGATAAAGCGCTTTTCGACAGGAAATCAGTGTGCTTAACCCAGGTGTTTATCATAGTAGAATTCTGTGTGGGATTATGAAAAAAGGGACTGAATGGGAGAACAGGCCACATCTTTCAATTCCTTCTTCCCTCCAAAAAGCGGAACACAACAGATAAGGATGTGTGACAATGATTCAGGCAGCAACAAATCTAGAAAAGGTTGGGTTTTAGAACCCAGTCGAATGTCCAACATTTAGTCTTGGTTGGCTTATATGGACACTGCCTGAATTCCATTACCTGCAATATTTGTCTTATCTTCACATGTTTAGGGAAGAAGGAAGCCGTTACATCTTGAGACGCATGGGGGAAAGACGAAGATGGACCAAGCAGAACGGGAGCCCTTTTAAAGTTATCCCTCTGAGCGTTCCATTCCACTGCACTACTTTCCAAGTGCATTTACGTACGAGGAGCAGCGCCCCCCAGGCACACGGGGGACCTGTGCCACCGTGTGAAGAGCATGCCAGAGCGCCCGTTCTGCCATCAGGCAAACCACCTCCGCTGTCATGCAGCGAACACCGAGAAAACTGAGACGGAGTTTCTTTCCCGAGGCCATCAGGACTGTAAACACTGATCCAATGGGGCCCCCAACCATGTCACACATGCTGTTCTACTCATGCACACCCGCAGACTACCTCAATTTAATTATTATTATTCCCTTTACTCTACAGAATACCTATATTTTTAGTTTTTTGCACATTTTTAATTTCTAAACTGTTCCAAATTTGTTATTCTATATAGGGCTAATTGTTTCAATTGTTATTTTATTTCTTATTTTTATTCTTTTACTCATCTTATTTGAATATTTCATATTTTGAATGTTGCACCATCTCTTGTATATGCATGGGACCACTAAAACTCTTGGATCCTGAATGGTGCTCTGACCTTGAGCGCCTCGGCCCCAGTCACCCCCACGATGCGGCGGATGCCCTTAGCAATGGCCTCCTCGGAGACGATGACGAAGGGCGCGGCGTGGGCCGAGTTTAGCAGGTGACTGAAAAGGGGGGAGAGAGAGAGAGAGAGACGGTGAGGGAGAGATTCACGTGAGAAGATCACATCCCCTACGCCTCCACAGAGGGAAGGATGAGTGTGTGTGAGGTAGGGATGTAACGGTATGAAAATCGAACGGTTATTGTGACCAAAATTATCCCGGTTTTCGGTGTTATCGCAGCATTTTTAAATACCTAAAATATGCCCATACTTCAGACTTAGTCCTCTTAGAAGCTAGGGATGGGCAACGATCGTCGAATAGTTGGGAGTCACGTAGAATATCGAATAATGAATGTGACTATCGTTATTTATTACACGGCTCTTCTCAATGCTGTTGAACGCTCCGTTCACTTGCATTGGCCTTCACAACTTCCGGTGGTGAATAATTGTTTGATAATTCACCGTTGATAAGCATATAATGACCGCTGTCAAGGAAAGTTGATTTTTTTTCTTCTATCGTATCGCTCCGCAAGTAGTCCGGTAACTTATCCACCCCAGCGTCCTCGGTTGCTAAGCGACGTCAACGTCTTTGGCAGACTATTTCTCTGCTGAACAAAACTATGAATGCTGGTAACAAATAAATTGTAAAAAGACACACCGTGTGAAGTTACTTTTTTGGCGTGCATAGTTCACCGTCATGCAGCTGTGTAAAATAAATAAATAAATAGCAATCCGTTTTCGGCGCATGTAGGTCTATCTGCCTAAGCCCACATTGAAGTAATTTTGATGTTGAATGTTGATGACGCAGTTGGTGAAATAAACAGATTGATTTCATACAAATCATAAAAGCATCTCCCTGTGGCATTGTGTGTGCGTGCGTGCGTGGGGGGTTCTTGATTGACCGATTTTCGAATATTATTCGAATACTTCTCAGCGAATATTGAATAGTATTTTTGCCAGAAATGCACATCCATATTAGAAGAATGATGGATGCCTTGAGCGCTGTCGTCTCCTCCTTCCGCCATGATTCCAACTTCAAGAAACTTAAAACATTATGTTGTAGGCTACACCGTGCGCCTGCGCGGCAACTTCAGCAGACTCGGATGAAGCGCTGGGAAGGATTTAAGCACACGGTTTCCACACTGCGGATGCGGTTATCCACCGAGATAATAATTTTATTTGAAATGAAAACGGTAATCGTTATTGACAACATTTTTATCGGGGTTTACCGTTACACCGGAAACCGCTACATCCCTAGTGTGAGGGAGTGAATAGGTGAGAGATAAAGAGTAGATAAGGAGAAAGCCTGTCAGCTTAAAAGAGTCAGAGTGAGACAGGAGATAAAAGAGGGCTGCTGTACAACACTTTCTCTGCTAGCTTTCTGACAGGGCTGGGGGTTCTCACTCTTATATCCCCGTGGGGAGGAGGAAATAAATAGGTTGACTAACAGGGGGAGACCGAGGTTGACCGGTGCATAGACTCATTTACACTGGTTATTGGCATTGACACATTTACACAGATGTACATTTGCTTGTAGTCTGAAGAGGCAGAGAACCAACAAGTATCCATTACCATTAAAATGTCGCCAAATGTTCCCTGAAGTCATTACCCTCTAGTGCTCTACTGCACAAAGCACTCACCAAAATGTGAACACCAAAACACAATAACAACGAGGACAGCTTTTGGACTCACGTTCCACCGCAGAACTCGATGGAGGTCAGGGAGCCTGCTGCACTGTTTGGGTCGGCCAGCAGGTCCTGCACGGGGATCCCGATGGAGACCACTCGCACCGGGTCAGGGTAGGTCTCGTCGAATACGGCACGCAGACCCTGGATGGCCTTGGCTTCAGCCAACGTGGCATTCATTGCATACACAGGCTGGAAGACATCCACACACACCTCATTTTTTGGCTGGGAAACAATGTTGATGCGGAGGAAAATCCCAATTCTACAGCATGTCCCTTTCAGAAAATGTATTTAAATAATGGACTCGTTGGTTGGTAACTTTTAGAACAGGCCAATAGTCCTCTGCAACTAAAGTAACATAATTCATATGTATCCTGCAATATGCAGCTGTAGAGACACTCTCAGACCTCACTCGTAGACCCAGCAGCAGGCAAGGCCCCATCGTTCCTTCACGGCCTCATTCTAGTTTCTGACGCGTCTCAGCACCCCGGGGGGGCTCACCTTGGCGTCCCGGATCATGGCGCAGGCCATCTCCTCCGTGCGGCGCACCTCCCCGGTGCTCAGCGCGCCCTTGGCGGTGAAGTCGAAGCGGAGGCGGTCGGCTGCCACCAGGGACCCCCGCTGGTCGGCCTCGCCCAGCACCCCCCGCAGGGCGAAATTCAGGATGTGTGTGGCGGTGTGGTTGCTCATGATGGGCCGGCGGCGTGCCTGAGCGATAGCAAAAGGTTCAAAAGAGAAAAAGGAAATGGGTGTCGGATGAAGATCCACAGCCAGGGCTGGAGAGAGGTCTCAATGTTCAACTGAGAGAGGCCCATTGTGTGCACCTCCGCTTACCTCATCTATGTGCAGGGTGACGGTGTCTCCGACCTTCAGCGTTCCGTACACGGCCCCCACGTGCAGGACGTAGCCCCCCCGGACCTGCGTGTTCTTCACTGTGAACTCCATCCTCTGGAGACACAGGGGTCGATGAGCACAATCAAGAGGTTTTGCCGTGACACTGCAGATGTATCCTTCACTTGAGAAAGGCCTTTGTGTTAGCATGCTGAGTAATGCTGTTGGTTTGTTTACTCCAAACCTTGACTTTAAAGCCCTTCCAGTAAATGTTCTGGAGGACTTCAACTTTTCATATTCTTTTGGCGTCACTAAAAAAAGATAATTAAATGGCTTCCTAATCAAAGGGCAATGTTTCAGTGCCAATAGATGCCTGGGAGTGCTTTACCCAACCCAAGAGTTGGATGAATCCCAGGGGGAATGTTTCAGGGCCAGCATGTGTTGAAGCTTTAAGAGCGATGGAAACACGCCTACATCTTCGGTGTCGTCGTCCCGCAGCATGTAGCCCTCGTCGAAGCTCTGGCCGCCCTGCTCGGCGTAGAAGGACGTGCGGTCCAGCACCACGCCACACTGCTGGCCCGTGGTCACCTCTTGGCAGAAGGCCCGGTCGCGCCGCAGCGCCAGCACCGTGGCACTGAGCTGCTCGAACACTGGCCGGCACAGGGGGTCAGGGTTAAACACTGTCTGTCATAGAGTACCAATATATATACACCTGGTCACCAGTATTCTACGCATAATAGGGCAGTTTTCGGTAGTTGAATATTTGCAATGAATAAGCCTGTGTATAGAGTGTGTAGATAGTAGCAAATATGAATACTAGGCTCAATTTGAGCATTCAAATTTTTTATATAATTTTATTATTACAAATAATAAGGAATGGAATTTGAATGGGATTAAAGAGGAACAGCTCTAACTCATAATGAGTTTAGTATTTAATTTGTATTTTGGTTATAGCATACATAATATTGTGAGAGTCTAAGACCAAGTATTGTGAGTATAACATAGTTGTGAGGAAGTATTCATTGAAAGTGAGTACATGCATCTTACCATATTTTCCTTGGTCGTCTGATGAATACTTGTATTTGGGGGCATCATCCGTAGCAGGTACATTTCTGGTTCTCAGCTCCTCAATGGCGTAGATGTCCAACATGAGGTGGTCTGCATCGCCTGAACCCTTACCCTGGGACTTCAACTGGCAGAGGATCACACACATACACACCTGTTAACATGGTTGTGCATGTATCTACCATTTGATTCCCCTTTTCTCATCACCTCTTCTCAAAAAGGTTTCCTCACCCAATGGTCGACTGCTTTTAATAAGAGGGTTTTCTGTAGACAGCTTGTTTCATCAAGATCCCTATCGAGGCAAATCACTGCCAAAATGTTTTGATTTTAAAAGCTTTTGTATGAGATTTAAATTTCATTTATATTGTTATGTTTATTAATATATATATATATATATATATATAATGTTTGAAACATGGCAAAACATGTTGAACCATTTCAAAACCACGATTTAAAATAGAAAATGTTGAGGTTCACTAATTCAGCTACAAAAATGTATGTTGCAGATATTCAAAATACGATATTCATGACTCATAGTCAAGTGATCAGAATACTGAACAAAAAATCCAAGCCATTAATATTCCAATGTAATTCAAGTAGTATTCCAAGAACATGTCCAACCAATCAAGTCTGAATGTAATCGAACCGACTGCTGTCATCATGGCGGTTATGTTGTGTTTTGAGGGGTTTTGAACCCCCAAAGACTGCTGCGCTTTCTGAGGTCAGAGTTCCAGTACACATCACACATTTTGACAGATTTTTGTTAACCGAAATAGTGAAGTCAAAAAAGCATATTTGAAATCGTGTATTTTTAATGCTTTAACTTGAAATGCCATATTTGAATTCAAAACGTACATTCAAAACCAAGTAATTAAGATGACCTTTTGATGAAGAAATATTTAACTTTCATGAATTTATTGATGCACCCCCATTTCCATACACAATATTCAAATGCTTTTAAGATTAAAAAAATGATGGCAGTGATTTGCGTCCATATATTCTATTCCAAATCTCATTCTGCATTATCAACCCATTTACCCCCTCTGATGCCAACAGGAAATAATTGTTATGATGGATAATCAAAGGGGGTGCATACAGCATCGGAAAGTCTCAGAGTAGAACAAACATGGATCGCTAACATAGATGAATGAGGCTTAAACGCTTGGTGCATACAAACAACCTGTCTTATCCCTCTGTGGCCTTCTAGTGTTATACAGAGACAGTCAAAACAAAGTTTGCAGGCAATTGCAGGTGCTGTGTTACGGCAGGTGCATACAGAGCGACTTCCGAGCGCACGGCCAGAGAACGCTGACTCTGGGGGGAAAAGGTGGGCCGGAGACAGCCTGAATTACTCTTTTGCCTCAGGTTTCTGCAAACTCTAAACTGAACAGCCACGGTCAACATTTATACATCTATGGAATGGAACACGGAGGCTCAGGGTGTTTCATCGCGTGCTCTTCACAACTCATCGGGTATCCTCAGTTTTAAGCCCTTCCCTTTCACTAACGGGACAATGACATACAGTAGGCCATCCTCTTTTGTTCAGTTCTCTCCCTGCCTGTCGGCCATCTCCTCACCTTGGCCTTTAGCCTCCTACCCCAATCCCCTCTCGGCCCCTCTCACCTGGGCCGCCTTCTTCTCCTCCTCAAAGGAGGGCAGGTCGATGACCATGCCCCTCTCCTCAGCGATAAGAACAGTCAGATCCAGGGGGAAGCCATAGGTGTCGTACAGAAGCCATGCTGTGTCACCTGGGGAAGTAAAAAAAAAAACAGATTAGCCTTTCATGAGTTGGTGCCTGTGTGTTGACAGCAATTCATAAATCAACTTGTAATATTGACATGGCAGCATTAAAGGGATACTTCACTGATTCAGAACCGGCGTTCTATCATTATAAAATCGCTATTGTAATATAAAAAAATAGTTTTTTTTCCCCTTAGTCTAACCCAGTCTTCCCTTGGCCCAGCTTTCCTGATCTAATTTTCTCCCAAGATGACGTCATCTCAGTAAAACTTTGCTTGCCTGCTAGAAGGGCCGAGGACTACAAACCACTGGTTCCGCAAATTTGTGAGCCCACCAATAAGGAATGAGGGGGGGCGGGAGCTCATGTACGAGATGTAAACACAATGTCCGCCATGTTTCTTCACCACTTAGCTAGAGAACAAATTTGCAATGTGAAACAGCCGAAGTGGATTTTGAAAATCTATTGTTGGATTCGGACATTCGGGGCTATTAGTACGAGCCAGAATACAGCCAGGAAGCATTGACACAAATAAAGGAGGAGGCTGCTGCGGCTGCAGCTGAACAAGCCTTGCCTGTTGCCGAGGACGAGGAGCCGGAGCGCGCCGGTTTGCTCTGTTCGCCTATAGACACTAACACAGAGTCCCTGTGCTGCAGCGAATTTCAGCCATGCCAGTTTCTTCTAGAATAAATGACTGAATCTGGGGAGGACGGGGCCGTGTGTAACCTCTCACCCAGGCTTTACGCCTCATCTGAACAGTTTGTATTGGATACATATTTACGGACCCAGAAGGTGAACTGGAAACGCCAGCCAAAGCCCGCCGGGAGAAACGTCTGAGCATAGAGTAAGTGTTGGTTTTTTTACTAACACATTGGCTACAATAGTCTTGAGTCCCGGGTTACGTACAATGTTTTTATCCGAAAGTAGCCGATCTAATTGGCAGAGCATAGGCTACGTTAGCTTGAATTCTGTGTAATGCTGTATAGGCTACTCAAGGCATAATTTATCTTGCTTTGCTAATGTTGTTCTCTTTCTTTCTTAGACAGTATCAGCTTTCTGTGTTGTCCAGGCCATTAGAGCTAATTACCCAGCACAAGATGGGCACTACTGTGGCTACCAGGAGACAGTAGACGCTCAAGATGAGCTGTGACTATTTTGACTCTAGCAAACGCACCCTACACTTTTTATTTTTGCAATTTGTTTTTGCAAACATATTTTTTCATGAATAAAACTTCAAATTCATGTTGGGGGGTGAGTAATAACTTCCTTCACGGGGATATGTTTACACAAAGTTTGCTCGTGCTACCACTTGCGCTAGTATAATGGGTCCTTCCCCCTCCAAACGGAAACAGGCGGGCGGTGCAGTGAGCGCAATGCACTGTGGGAGTTGGAGGATTTCTTACTTTTGAGCCAGAGAGACACTTTCTGCCTTTTGCACATCTATAATAAATAGAATTATTTACTTTACATATAACCTTCATATCTCCACCGGTGAAGTATCCCTTTAATTGATGTTGGGTTAGAGTGAGCTGCCAAAAATGTGCAATGTAAACATAAAACACCGGTCTAAAACTGCAAAACACAGAACACCAATGACAGATACAAGAAGTATAAATTAGGCCTTACCTGGAATGGTTTTGCTGTCTCCCAAGCTCTGGATCTTCCTATCGAGGATGCGTCGCCCCCTGGTGAGCGTTTTCAGGAACTGCGCCTCCTCCTCGTTGATGATGTCCTTCACCATGTCTGGGTCTTTCTTCAGCTCAGGGAAGGCATCACCCTGTATTAGTGGTTAATAGAGAGTCAAGAACAGAGGGACTGTTCTAATTGGTCCACGTGTGCCCTGTAAAGTGCACCACGTAGTGCTTCACCACTTAAGGTGTCACCATTTTGCATTGTTGTTTGAAATGTGACAAATCTGGTTCCCCAAATTGAGCACTACTTAGTACCCATGATGCAACGTATAAGTGTAAGAATTATAAGTATAAGAAGTGTTAAGTAATTTTCTGCACAATTTACATACTATATCCTAGGATGCATGGCGGTTACCATTGTCACCAGATTATTCCAATAGAGATGGTCTGGCAGATAGTTCTTCATATACTACAAAACACGTGTCTGCTTGTTTATGCGACCAATACATGTCACGCACATTGATTTCCGGAGCATAATTAGTGTCTGAAATTGCCTATATACTTTATCCCTAGTTAATTCACTATAGGGAACAGATAATAACGGAACAAGTGAGGCAATTCAAGTACAGCCAATTGGAACGCAGTCGTTGCCATGTTTACTACATTCAAGGCATACGGCCTAGAACTGAACAGACAAGATTTATCACCAAGCTGGAGTAAATGGAGGGACAGATCATCTCACCAGTGAGCTGACCACCACATCCACCAGCGTGGCGAAGAAGCCTCTCTGCGCACCCAGCTTCTCATGGGAGTAACGTACGGCACGCCTCAGGATTCTCCTCAACACGTATCTGCAGCGACATGGGAGATAAGGTTAATTGAACGGTTAAAAGGTCCCTTAATGATAGAGATGAATAATATTACAAAGTAGATAAGTAGGCAAGTGTGAAATAGTCATTTTAAATTTCTTCCTAAAGACAGGAGGTTACCATTTTCCTGCACAAGACAAAATTATGCTAAATATCCACAATTATAAAATTTAGTTAATAAAATTATAAAAGGTAATAAAATCTCTACATATTTGCACATTTACCCGTTTGATTTATCTCGATTTCTATTTTGGAGAAAGCTTGTAACGGTGTACATAGTGATCAACGGGATGCACCACAACATTGCTTAAAGCTGTTCCTGCTCACCCTCTCCCTGTGTTGTCGGGCCTCCCCCCGTCAGACAGGGCGATGGTGATGGTGCGGGCGTGGTCGGCCAGCACACGGTACGCCATGTCAACACCATCCTCATCCTCGGACCCCACCTTACCAGTGTAGGCTCTGGCCCCCGTACCCTGAAACACACATGAACCATTAGGACCACCTGTCCAACAGGTCCCTTGCATGTCTCCAAATCCTCCAAAGGGTCCCTGGGCTGAAAAGGTTGACGACCGCACAATTAAAATGCTTATGCATTTGTTCGGGGAGCTTGGATTTCACCGGAGATGTTGTATAAACAGCTCACCAGGATCAAGCAGATACATTTGTTTTTTATAAAATAAAGACCACGAAAAATGTGAATGCAGTAGCATACTAAATGAGTTACACCATGTTTGTACATGATAGGGGTGTAACGGTACACGTATTTGTACCGAACCGTCACGGTACAGGCACTTCAGAGCGGTTACAGAGGTGTACCGCGGTACATAAATGTGGCGTACATAGCGGGCAACGATCGTCGAATAGTCAAAAAGTTGGAGTATCGAATAATGAATGTGAATATCGCTGTTTATTACACGGCTCTTCTCAGTGCTGTTGAACGCTCCGTTGACTTGCATGGCGTCCTCGGTTGCTAAGCAACGTCAACGTCTTTGGCTATTTCTCTGCTGATCAACACTGCGAATGCTGGTAACAAATAAATTGTAAAATGACACACCGTGTGAAGTTATATTTTTGACGTGTCTAGTTCACCGTCATGCAGGCTGTGTTCAGTAAAATAATAAATAATAAAATAATAAATAATTAAATAAATTAAATAATAAATAACGATCCGTTTTCGGCGCATGTAGGTCTAGCTGCCTAAACCCACATTGAAATAATCTCGATGTTGAATGTCGATGCCGCAGTTGTTGAAATAAACAGATTGATTTCATACAAATCATAAAAGCCTCTCCCTGTGTCATTGTGTGTGCGTGTATCTGAGGTGCGTGCGTGCGTGGGGGGTTCTTGATTGACGTTTTCGAATATTATTCGAATGCATAGAAATGCACATCCCTAGCGCACGCATTTGAAAAGGCACCATCCAGGTGTTACTATCACTGTTGCTGTGGAAAAAAAAACGAGCTGTGCAAACCCAGCTCACGACACTATTTCAACAACCCCTGTCTGGGAATTCAGAAATGCAAATGCCATAACCAAGTTTATTGGTGTTTTCATTGCTGCTGATCTACGGCCATTCTCCGTTGTTGACAAACAAGCAGTTTTTAAAATTTTTCCCCTTAACTATGAACCGTACCGTGACTTAAAAACCGAGGTACGTACCGAACCGTGACTTTTGTGTACCGTTACACCCCTAATACATGAGAAGACAAACATGACAATCAGTGAATAGTTAAGGGGAGAAAAGTGACGATCATTTTGACTTTACAAAATGTGATTTTGGTCAATGAATAATGTTAGTAATACGACATATACGTCTGCATTTTGTATTCGCTGCCAAAGGTTGTCTGTACCTTCTCAATGGCCTCAAAGTAGGGAACGAAGAGGTCAGTGTCATAGTTGGACATCTTGTTCTGCAGGACAGAGACCAGGCGCTCCAGGCCCATACCGGTATCAATGCTCTTCTTGGGCAGAGGCTTCAGCTCCGTCTCCGACTCTCTGGAGAAGGACATATGAGACAGGCGTTAAAGCGTCACACACTGACTGAACACAAAGAATTTCCGTAGCAATCAAGTTACTTGAGTTTCTCAGGGAATACTACTACGAACCTGTTGAACTGAATGAACACCAGGTTCCAGATCTCCAGGACGTTGGGGTCGTCCATGTTGACCAGGTGGGAGGCGTCCCGGCCTCCGATGCGGTCGTAGTGGATCTCACTGCAGGGCCCGCAAGGGCCCGTGTCGCCCATCTCCCAGAAGTTGTCCTTCATGTTGCCGGGCAGGATACGGGCCTCTTCAACACTGGCAGATCAGACATAGAGAGGAGAGAAGGAACCGCATGTGTTTAAAATGGTTTACACACAACCAGGGGCGTAGGAATTGAATGAGTTGAACATTGGGGGGGACACATATCGGAAACCTGACAGATCCGTTTGAAATACAGAAATATGTCATAAATTAACTACACTGAAAAAATTCACAAATATATTTTATTCTACTAAAAAGATACATTTGTAAATGTAAAGGAAAAGACATTTTGAATGGCAGTAATGAACTGATAAATATCAAATCAATTCTTTAATTGCACGCGCAATCATCCAGTTTTTTAGAATAAGAAGCGGTGACAAGATGCTGTGTTGTGCTTTCAAAATAAAATAAAATATTTTTCTCCCCCGGTATAATTTTTAGGTGGGACAAATGCGCCTGTCTCCAATATTGGAGGGGACACGTCCCCCCAATCCCCCCCGGTTCCTACGCCCTTGCACACAACCCCATTACAGTTGGCTAGGGAAATGCTGTAATTATCAAAGTGGCCAAGAAACACTTAGTTCTGAAACATTGATATAACAAAGTAGAAACCTGACCAACTCACAGGGATACGTGCTAATAATAATAGAGGCAGACTGGTTAATGTGTGTCGTCTTCTGAAAGATGACGGTGATTAAAGTGGTCTGCTTTAATGGATCATTCTAGTGATCGCATGACTAAAACTTTTGTCACGGCATCAATGTATGGTCACAGTATACCAATGCTTATGTGAATGGAAATACAAATAAAAAATCAGGCAAGGTGCTGTAATTGATAAAGGAAGCATGAAATGTATGTTGGCTTACTTAAGATAGGTGGACAGGTGGTGTAGAAAAGGAAAGATATCTATGTATTTTGTTCGAAAAAGAGCCCCGGTGTCAGAGACACCAAGTAGAAAACCAAACAACACAGTCAGTCTCAAGAGGATTTGGTGCAGGGAACAGGCTCATATCCCAGAGGTGTAATCCCATGATATTGTGCAACTTATTTAACCGCAGAGATGAGGCAGACCTTTCCGTTCCTCCAAAAGGAAAAACAAGTTTACCAATATAACCCACTGGCCTCCTGAGCACCACTGCTAAGGGGATAGCATGACATAGTAGTCAGCCATCTTGCATTTAGTGCCGCAAAACCTTGATGGACAAAAGCTTACATAATTTATTTAATTTATTTGAACCTTGAATCTGCATGTACTAATTAGGTATACAAACCTCAACTGACGAAATATGTCCAAATGAGCCAAAATGAATGAAATGGTGGATAAGTATGGCTTCACAATTTTTTCAAATATGACAGGGATGACATAAATACCCAAGAGGGTATGGGTGCAATAACGTGAATCATAAAAGATGCTACTTTTTTGCTGTTCCATCTAACTGGGCTTACCCAAGGTCGATCCAGATCTGTTTGCACTCCAAGTCGGGCTCGAGGCCTGCCTCCTCACAGCCTCCAAAGTAAGTGACATACAGGCGCTCGATGGGAATGCCCAGCTCCTTGGTCAGAAGCTCCAGGGCCATATCACAGGCCAGATTCTAAGGGACAGGAGCAGGCACAATCGAGCGAAGCAGAAATGTATCATTGTCGTACCTATGCACAGCACATTAATCAAGTTGTTTGTGACTCTGCACTCCTGCACCGGATATGGCCAAGCAGCATTAAAGTTGCAAGTCTAGGGAAATGGCCTTCTTCAACCTCCTTTCATGCTACGGGGGCAGAAAAACAACCCCAGTGACAAAATCTAAATGATGCATTTTACCTTAAAGTAGTCTCCAAAGGACCACGAGCCAAGCATCTCGAAGAAGGTGTGATGGTAGACGTCCTTGCCCACATCGTCCAGGTCATTGTGTTTGCCTCCTGCGCGGATGCACTTCTGCGTGTTGGCAGCACGCCGGAGCCTGGCCATGGGGTGGGAAGGGTCTATGGTGTTGAGGAAGATGGGCTTGAACTGAGGAGGCATGGCAGAAAATAGGGTGTGAGCAGGGGTAGATTGGGAAAGTATTTACCGGTTTTGTGCTGTAATGTTCTAACGCGGCTAATGTTGACAGTATCACTGACTGAATGCACTACTCGCAAAAATGTAGGATAAAATAAGGAAACTACATTTCATATAATAGTCCACGTGTTTCATCCTGACTTTTATTTATGGAAACAGTCAATGAGCGGATATACGATTTCTCCGAAAACAATGTTAAATATTCTTACATTCAAAAAAACGTCCCCTTGAAGAGCGAGAGAAATTAAACCTCCCTTGCTAAACTGTCCACACAGCATTTCATGGTACCTGATTCATGCCGGCATTGGCGAACAGCAGAGTGGGGTCATCCATGGGCACCACGGCCGACGAGTGGACATACTGGTGCTCATGGCGACGGAAGAAGTCGATGAACTTCTCACGGATCTGAGCTGCACTCAACAAAGAGTCCATTCTAGACCGACTTCCTGCACATGAACCAAGAATAAAAGACACACATATAGCTTTAGGACCAACCTTCTGTCTTGAATCATCATAGGTCTTGAACTATTTCATCTTTACAGCCAAATACATGCCACGTGGCCTTAGAGCGTGAAAGACAAGCACACCTAGCTAAACCAGCTGAACAAATCCTGGCAGTTGGCTGCTCACAGCCCCATGGCAAACAATACACACTATGGACCCAAAAAGAAAATGCATACACACAAATATTAAACAAATGTTAATCAAGAAGGCCTCACAAGGCTTTAACATGATGAGGTTCGGAAATTTTACGTTGATGCTTGCATGTCATTTGTGGGAAAATTGCTCTCAACCAATGCAACACCCAGCGCTGGGTGTTGCATTGGCCCAAGGCAAGGAAACAAGCATGCAGAGGAATAACCTGGGGCTGAAGAGGCAGTGGAACTTATAATTAAAACCTTTTGGAAGTTGCAGAAATACAAACCACCAACAATCTCTGAATTTCTTGGTCAAATCTCATAGGCTTTTGGTTAAACTATCCATTGCTATCAGAAATAAATATGGAAGTATAAAAGTGCTAAATGTCCTCAATGCAAAAAGGCATGTTGAATGACGTGAATTGAATTAGAACTTTGATGCTTGAATTGTTCTGCAGTTGAATTTGGTTGCAATAATACAGTCTTAATTTCTCGGCAGGCCGTAGCCAATCTGGTTTAAATTGAGTCTTAACATTCACTATCCGGGTATCACAGGCAGAGCAAAGGATTGCAGATACATTATTGTAAACGATGGTAACAGTTGCTCTGAGGCGGCGCTTGCTCCAAGCTCCATGGTTATGTGAAGTTATACTTTGTTGACCAACAGGACAGTAGGTTTTATTTGAGTGTACTGTTGCACTTGGTTCATCTTCTCTTGTGGCTTCCACCTCCACACAATCCCACCACCAACAGGCACATAAACAGTTGAAATAGTGCAATAGTGGATCGGCAATCCATTCATCTTCCTGTGATACAGGAAGATGAACGGATGGTGAATGTGATACCCGGATGAAGAGGATATTTTAACAACCAAATCCAACAAAAGTTTACGTAATTCAACTTGCCATTTTGCTTTGAGGACATTTGGCCCCATTATATTTCCATAAGTTAACATGTTGTGGCTTGTGCAAACAACTGACAAACCAAGAGTGTTCTTCCCACAACCCTTTGTCCTTATAGGCCCTGCAATTACATCGGAAATCAGTCCAAGCAATAAATCACAAAAGTGACCGGCCCCTTTTTTAACAGCTCTGGTTCCGGAAGCAAATTTCCTGTTCAATTACTCCATTGACTTTTCATAAAATAGTTATATAAAGAGTTTTAAGCCTCGAACTAAGCCAATCTTTCACCAAGGTAGACGTGACCATAAAACTTTTGGGGCAAGAAATAATTTGGAAAACGTATGAAAAGGCAAAGGTTTTTTGAAAGAGTGAAGGAACTATTCATCCCATAAACACAACCCAATTGTTTAGCGCGTTTATTGCATCTTATAAATAGTCATTATTATATTGTTAAGTTGTGTCATATTCTGTGTGTGTGTGTGTGTGTGTGTGTGTGTGTGTGTGTACACTGTATCATATAGTGTATTGCATTGTCATCAACAAGCTACATTCCTTCATTCAAGTTATAACGTTACTCATTTTTAATACATGTGAATTCAGTCTCAAATTCCAGTTACGTATTCTTTCAACATTATTTATTCCTAGCCTTTATTCTACCGAAATTAATAAAAATTGTTGTATCATACACTTTTACTCTTTTTATTCATTTTTATCATATATTCGCTATCAACATATTTTTCAACATGTAGAACTCATTTCCTCTACAGCTCTAACTTTCCTTTTATTTAGGGAAATCATGGTTGCTCTGTGGTAAGCAATCGAGTTCAGTTCAGCAGTCATCGATGTCTTTCGCAGTTCCATGGAACCTATCATTGATTCAGTACAATTCCCTGCTCCTTATACCACATCATGAGTAATATCTTCCTTAAAAGGAAACTTTAACAAAACTCTCTGTATTGTATAGCACCAATTCCCAAGAATGTACAAATATAATGACATATTTAGAACAATCAACCCTAGATATTGCTGCTTCATCAATGACTTCCAACACAAGCCGGGATAATGGTGTACTGTTCAGTAACTAACCTGGCCATTGATAGCGATGTACGCAACGTGAATGCTAAACTGCAGAGTGGAATACTAGTGGTATTACTAGTTGTAGTTGTTGTAGTGGTGGCAGTTGGGTCCCTACATGTCTGGAACCATTTTCAAAGCAAACAGAGGAAAAACAGCCCTGTGTCCCTCTGGTAACAACAAAACAACCCCAGTGGCAGCCTCCGGAAAAGAAATAGTGCCCTGGGAATGCCTCCCTTCAAAGTGTTATATGTTGTTTAACAGGTAACAGGTGCAGTTACAACTGCAGTCACACGTTACAGAATCATTATTGACAACCCTTAAGTTGTCATAAGATAAATGACACCGTGACAGATAAATGGAGAGGATTAATGGTCTTCAATGTAATCAATCACACTTGCATTTTAATTAAACTATTAAAAATAAAAATGTATGTAAGTTCTCGTTACAGGTATTACATCCAACCGGATTTTAACAGTGGCAATCTTATAATAACCATACATCACTGGTAGTCCAGTTAGCAAGTGAATTAGCCGGTCAAGCTAGCCAGTCTGTCAGGTTATACTTGCCTTCTGAAAAGGCTATGTTAAACTAAATTGCCATTTGACAGGGCAGCATTTATTGGAAAATGACGTGATAATAACGTGATATGCATTTTACAATGCTAATACTCACACAAGTTGATGTTCTCGTAGAATGGTGCAGTAACAGCTTCCAAACACAGCTTCAGCCACGCTGGTGAAGTGACAAGGAAAATGAAGAGAGGGAACACGCCCAATGCCCAGCAGCCCTCGCTATTGGTGTAGTTTCACCAGCATAGTGGTCAAACGTAACCTCTATTGGATACAACGCAACGTCAATCCAATTCCAGCCCGCCGCCTCGTTTAGTCGCATAGCTTCGGCTGATGCAATGAAAAAGACAAATCGATGACATTAAAAAAACATTTTTTTTTGTTCAGTAGATGATATCATGACACTGGACATGGAGATAATACTTTTATTAAACAATGTTTTCACTATAAGCGAAAAGTGTCCAACTGTCCTCTGTGGCTGATGCAATGAGAATAGGTAATTGTTAAATGAAAAAACACCCATTACTACAGCTGTTTTATACAGTCTTGCTTTGTACCTATGTTGTATGCATATATAATTTATATTTGAGTTAATATATATATTTAATATATAATAGAACGCATGCTAGTAGTTATGAATTTGAAAAATAATTTTGCTTTGTGTTTTCAACCCATCCATTCGTTTTCGCTCGTCGGTAACTAAATCTAAACAATTGTGTTGACTAAATTAATAAAGTAATATACCTAATGTTCAATACGTTTGAACCATAGCGGTGCCAAACCAGTCGGAACCGTTTTCATGTATTATGTTTCAGTCGGGACATATTTTGAGGTAGAGCAAATGTAGTTGGTTTCCTCTACCACGCTGAGGAGATATTTTCAGTCTTTAGTTTACCATGCCGACTGACACAAAAAGAGTACGAGGCCCTGAAGTGTCACAAAGTTTGTCTAGGTTTATCTGCAAACCAGAAACAACTTTGCCCTCGGATGGTACAAGAGTAGATGGTAGGAATCGTGATCAAGTGGATGTCCGACCGGTTTTTGTCCGTTGTGGACTTGTAAGCCAAGCAAAGGGCTCAGCATACATCGAGGCTGGAAACACGAAGCTGATTTGTTGTGTTTACGGCCCAAAGGAAACGGAGCGAAAGGATGAGACGGACATGAAATGCGGGAGGTATGATAACATAACATATACAGCTAATACTTTAATAATTTCTTTGTTGGGATGTCTATTAGTGTTGTAAGCGTTTAATCATACTGGGTCCCCACATTATTATGTTATGGCCTACTTGTCAAATAAATTGTTATGATAATATTTAATTATGAGCTGGTTTAGGAATTAATGCTTTGACTTCTTTGTACCATCGAATGTTTTTTGCAGGTTGTTCGCCGACATGCGATTCGCCCCATTCTCCTGCCCAGAAAGGGGCTCCTGGATCCAGGGTAGTCAGGAGAAGGACCTGTCCCTGATGGTACTGGAGAGTCTGCAGCCAGCGGTGTGCCTCCATAAGTACCCCCGTTCACAGATTGACGTCAATGTAATGGTCCTCGAAAACAACGGTTCAGCCTTGGCCCATGCCATCACATGTGCATCCCTGGCCCTGGCAGATGCAGGGATTGAGATGTACGACCTGGTGCTCGGCTGCTCTATCCGACAAGATGGTGCCTCATACCTGATTGACCCTACTTTCCTGGAAGAGAGCGGCAGCAACTGGGCAAGTGGGGAGAACCAGGGAAGCCTGACGGTGTCTTTTCTCCCCAGCTTGAATCAGATTTCTGGCCTCCAGTCAGATGGAGAGATGGGTGAGGAGACTCTAACAGCAGGGGTGCGTACATGCATTGAGGGATGCTATAAACTCTACCCTGTGATCCAGCAAGCGCTGGTCAAGGCTGTGCGTGGGGCAGCCCCACCTCCTTCAGAGAGCTGAGGGGCAAACACAGTACTCAACTGTTGTCCTCGTCTTCCAGTTTTGCTTTAAAAAAATGGTTGATTCGAAATGAATTTCATGTAGTTTAATTTCTGAACTTTGTCTCTTTTTCTTTAACCAATATACTTTTTAAAATATTATCTGGCACTTTGATATATTAAAAATGAAGTACATTCTGTATGAAATATGTCTTGCCATCAATACATCGCAACACCCACACTATCCCATATCCCATTATTGATTTGCATAAAACATTGAAATTTGTTATCTTGTTTGACATGATCCCTATTTCATACCAATAATACATGGTTCAGCGTTGCTTTTCTCGGGTCTCTATCCCAGTCCATGGTTCGAATGTACTCTTAGAAATGGTCATGGACTTTATTGTTTTTATTGCTGACAAATGAGTAACCACAACCAATATGAATATCACCTTGATATTCATTACAATACAGAATGTCAATATAAGCCAATTTTCAAAATTACAAAGTACATAGAATTGTAAAATGAACAATATTTTTCAATTTTCTGCTACACCTGGGTGGTGTATGTTAAATTGTAATTACAGTTTAGGATTTTCTGTAGCAGAAGAGGCAGTTGACACTGCAAAATAGATTGAATACATTGTTCAATATGAGTGGTCTTTTATACCTTTTGGGGTACAGCTGTTTGTCAACTTTGGTTTATTTTGGTCCAACCAAGCCTTGATGAATGAATGCCTGCTGTAACTGAAAAGTTACTTTTGTAAAGTAAAAAATGTGTGTGTGTGTGTTCGAAGAGTAACCCATCAATACAGGACAGAATTTAAACGTGTTGTGGCATGATGACAAAACCATATGTAGAGCTTCTCTCTATACTTTCCTCTATCATTTCTACAATGACCTACACCATTTCTTACACTGAATTTACTTATGCAGGCAAGACCTTGGAATCGCGCGCTTCTCTCTGTCTTTTAAAATATGTTATACTTTTTAAGATATTCTACTTTTAAAATATTATCTTTTTTTTTTTTTTAACATGGGAGTCAATGGGAGGACGGCAGAGCCGTCCTCTGGTACTTCAAATTGTTTAAGACGAAATTAAATCAATTTTCAACCGCTTATCTTCGTTCAAACCATTTAACAAATCTACACAATTGCATCTTCAATTATATCTAAACGGAATTTCGATATCATTTAAAATTTCTTCAGAATCACAGTTTTAGTTTCAAACCGTCATGTTCTACAGTTGGTCCCATTGAAGCCGTCTGCCCATTTTGACACTAAAATTACTAAGACATCGTAACTCAGTCAAATTTCAACCGTTTACCATCATTCAAACCGTTAAACAAATCTACACACTTGTATCTTCAATAATATCCAAACGGAATTTCGATATCATTAAAACTTTATTCAGAATCACAGTTTTAGTTTCATACCGGCTTCGTTTTCAGTTGGTCTCATTGATTTACGTTGACGCTGGAGCATGAGGACGTTCAGCAGTGTTGCCAGATTGGACGTTTTTTCTCGCCGGATTGGGCTACTTTCGGAGGACGTTCCGGCAGTGTTGCCGGATTGGGCTGTTTTTCCCCACTCTATTGAGATACTTTTAATCACGCACCGGCTCGCTATTCTCTTAAAGACACACACACACACACACACACACACACACACCAGCAATGCAGGGCAATACATTTGACCTTTTACATTTCTGCATTTTTAGCAATGCTTTGCGCTTTTCATTCAGCTGTCACTTTATTTGTTTCCAACCATTTACCTTTTCTTAAATGGTGAGCATGTTTACATTGTTTACTCCATTTAGACTTTTGAACTTTTGTTCAAATCCCTTCACTTGATTTAAGCCATTTAACGCTTCTTTGTCTTAATCTTAGTGGCTTTATTAAAAAATATTTTCAACCTCACTTTGTACTACAGCACTCACCGCATTTTCTGCAGGAAATGCATTTTCTAGTTATCTTCATCCAGCTTTCTCATGTGTTATTCCACACAAACAAACATACAGATAAGAACTAGGCTACCAGATATCACATAGGATGGTATTCTCGAGGCTGCAGCTGCAAAAATTAACCAGATAAGGAAGGGTTCCGGGAAGTTTAAACGTTTTGTGCAAAAGATGTATTAACTTGCACCCATTCGAATAATTAACTAACTAGACAATTGACCTACCTACTGTGTGGATGTCTGATCTACGATCTTCCACCAGGTGGCGACATGAAACTAATACTCCATTGTAGCCTACACATACGTTTTCAAATCAATTTTATTTGTAGGCCTACATAACAGTTACCGTATTTAGGCCATACATGTATTATATAATCCCTAACGAAGTCGCCCCAATTCAAATAATTTAAATTGTGGATTACATCTTTAAGTAGGTTACATCTATTCATTGACAGCATTTCAGCTTTAGTGGCTCAGATGTTTGTAAAGTAAAGAACTTAAGGCTTAGGAACTTACCATTCACGGCAGCTCAGCTGCCACACGTAACGTCGTTATGGCAACCGCGGCAAGTGTACTATTTGTGATCAATCCTCATCTAGTTTTGTGTAAACGACCTTCACATAGAACTCATAAACTCGTAAACAACGTGATATGTGCTTACATTGTATAGATTAACCTCATCCCAGCGTCCCGCTCATATCACAGGAACCATTGAATCAATCATTTCGGGGGTTCTGATGTTTGGTTTTCAGCGATGGCATCGCCCATATTAGATTATCGACAATTTCAACCACCATATCAAAGAAAGAAAACTTTGTATTGTTACATTATACCTAGACATTCTCTGATTATACTACATTTTGATGTGAGACTTGGTTTCATACAGGCGTGGCTGCACATCCAATGAGGTTGCATCTTTCCAAACCGCACCCCAATTCTTCATCCTATCCCCAGGATTGGACCTGCAGAAAATTGTCTGATTTTTTTAAGCCACCATGTCAAGCATCTAGCAGTGCTAAACAAACAGCATAACAACTATGATATTCATTATACTAATTGAATGTTCATTCCAAACTTACATTGAATAATATCAACCTGACAAATGACTACCTAAAATGTACCTATTGTGACCTTCTGTCCGTCATCATTCATTTGCTAAAACACTCTTTGGCATCTGCAAAACATTCCACAATTAGTCATTGTGACTAACACAGCAGCACCTTAACCTTTAAACTTCAAGTTCTTGTATGTCCCCCCCCAACACACACACACACAAACACACCCACGTCAACAAACACTCATACTGGCTCACCATGCACGTACATACTGTCTCTCACACACACACACACACACACACACACACACACACACACACACACACACACAGGCAAGTCGGCAGTATTCAAAATTGACTGACAGCCTCCAAAGAAAGGTCTGCCGCAGCATTACAAGGTGGGGCCAAAGCAAGGACAGCAACATAAAGAATAAAGTGAATGTATCTTGCGAATGCATTATGTGATTACCATTTTGTGATCATATACAGTCTATTGTATTGTTTTTTGTTTCTGTTTTCCACCTTGTTTAAATGAACCAAACAATCCATCTGGTGGGAGGTGAAATGTGCCTTAATTGTGGTTTAACATAAGGAAATTACACTTTTCTCTTACATTTCTTACGAATTACTCTCACACATTCCAGACTTCTTCTCAGAAAACTGCCACTCAATGGGCACTTTGTTTAGAACCCACTGTAATGCATTTGAAACTCAACCTTATACGTTGGACTCTCTTTAACAGTTGATCAAGTTTTAAGATTATAAATAGCTACCGACTCCAATCTATATGTTATATGTCATAGCACTAAACTTGATTCTAAGAAACTATGAATGCACAAGCTCTACTGTTAGAGAGAAGCCTTTACGATTCCAATTTGGAAAGGAGTTAGTTCTCTGTCGCCTGGATGACTCATCTATTTGACAAAGCCCCTCTTGAGAGTGTGGGCTAGCCCAGGCAAGACCATTTAGGTTAATTAGAGAGTCCACTAAAAGCTGAGTGCACAGAATTTTTTTTTATACCACGTAGGACTGCTGCTTTTAAAGGCTCATGGGGTGACAATAGCTAGAGGAGGATGGATTCTGAATCGCTTTCTCGTAGACTAGGCCTAGGCTATATCAAAATCTTAGTGAAAACGAATATTTTAATTTCTTTACAATTTTTAATGAAAAATGTATAAATATACCTAGGTCTACAGGAACGTAAATAGACACTTTGGGAAGTGAGAAAGTGGCTCAAGCAAAAACAGAGGACAACATTCCCTTGCTATTTCTATTGTTTTGTTGTTTTTTCTCCTTTGGTTGTGTGAATGTGTTTTAACAGAATAAAACCACAATATATATATTTTTAACCTTTTGGTCTAGAAGACAGATGGATAGATAATAAATAGTTCCATATTGCCTATACCAAAAAAAATTCTAGCTTTAAGGCCAAGTCCTTAGTCAACGCTTCCACATTAATATTTGCATGACAGGGCCTCGTTTCCGGATAACGATGGATCCACGCTCGCACGATCATTCTCATGAAGGAAATTTCTTGGGGCGTTTCCCGAAACTCGTCTTAACGCGCGTGCACCGCACTAATGACATTCTTAGGATTGTAACTGTCCACTGACACGGTGCTGAAATGGGCTCTGTAGGAGGTGGGGACGCAGGAATGTCGCAGGAAAATGGGGTTAAGAATGGTTAAAATATCACCCCCTCAAGGCCAACAGCAGAGTAGCCTACGAAAAGAATAGACTGCAATAATATGAAGGCTAAAGATATCAAAACACAATTGATTAGGCCTAGGACATATGCCATATCAGTCCTAATCCTGTGCGTACATTTTTTCAGGGCATTTTCCCCCCTGAAATAATTCCATATTACAAAAATAGCTTGTGTGACAACTACATTTATCTTAATGTTCTGATTTCTGAAACATGCCTTGCGCAGCAAAGAGAGCCGACTTTATCTGATTCCGCATAAAGTTTCATTGATGGGAGCACACTCTCTAGTCTAGAATCTTTGGTGTAACCATTAAAAATGCAACATTCCATTAATTCATTATTGTTCAAACGCAGAGGCTGGGCATTGACACACGGCTATTGCTGACCGGATTAGGAGAGCTTGGTCTATATCCTGCCCATCTGGTTGGGCAGGATGATGTATAGGCCTTTTTACACTGCCACGCCCGGCGATTTCACCCTCTTATCTCACGTTTCCCTGTGTAAAACCGAGGGGGTCAAAATCCCCCGTTCGTCACGGTGCGGGCTTTCTTGGTTCACTAGAGAAGGCGGGTTTGCGCACAGAGTAGACCTCTTTTAGGCTCTTTAGAATAATTAGCATAGGCTACTCCCGAAGGTTTTTATTTTTTTTATGAATGAAGACAACCGCATGCAAGAATGAGTTCACGTCTGAGTGTAGGCTACAAACGCGATTAACTATTTAGAAGTGCAAAAACATATTCTTTATTTTGCTGACCGCCTGTTTTTTATCCCGACAAAAGCCTCGTAAGGAATCGTAGACCGCACCATCTTTCAAGGTCTTTGTTTAAAGCGACTGCATAACTTCCCCCCCCCCCTCCGTGGTATTGGATGTGTTTTAATAAAACGCATCCAATACACGGAATGACCGCTCGTGACGCCACTGAGGCTATAGTAGGCTGTCGATGCTCTATAGCAGTGTTTTCCAAACTTTTTTTCTGGGGACCCATTTTTTTTCAATTACAAACCATCGCGATCCAATTCACAATATTATCTATAAAATCGTGAGAAGAACAAATTAGTGCATAAATGAACATTCCTGAACTTTTCTACTGCCAATTCCGCATCCCCTTATATATGAACTTAAACCAACCATTTCGAAGAGATAAATCACAACTTTGTTTAATGCACTTATTGAAAACATAATACACGTATTAAATACTCTGCCTAAATGAGACCAAATTAAAGCATTTAGGCGGAGTTCATCTCCTTGTTTTGGCTATCTCATTGTTGTTATATCCTCTCACAATGTACATTAGCCTTTCAACTATATTTAATGTTATGTGACCGGCACTAGGATTACTTGTGTATGACAACGCCACTCTCTTTAAAGGGGAGAGACCCTGGACTACACGCAGTGTGACTAATTTACAGCAACCACTCCCCACTCAGGTTAATACCTATTAGGGCAAGGACAAGCAGAGGCTCTTGAAGTTGTACAAAAATAAAGTTTATTTTAACAATATCCCCTCAACAATAAAATCAATACTTTTGTATTTGATAAGGCTGATACCTAGAGTTGGACACACACATAACCAGGTGAATACTGTTATGTATTTAAAGGTTCGAAGGCACTGCACACTTCAAAGACACTGCACACTTAAAGGTTCAAAGGCACTGCACACTTAAACAGCTCAAAACACTGTATACTTAAAGGTTCGAAGGCACTGCACACTTCCAGAGCAAACATTAAATTCTACGACACCATGGAAAGGTGGATGGTCACAACTATCAAGGTAAGCGCAACAAAACAAAAATGGAGACACTAATTATAAGGATTTCTGGGAGGAGAGAACAGTGGCTGCCCTGCCGACGTGTGTCGCCAGTTCAGCCTACAAGACCGAATAAATACATTACAAGAAATCCAACAGTATTATTAAAACTGACCCAGATGATACCCATGCCCAGTCTCTCGTACCTGCTTTGAGCTAAGCTGTAGCGCATCCAGGTAATACAGTAGATTGACTGGGACAGCTAATGCTGCTTGTCATAAAGTGCTGATGATTAATATCTACAAATATAACAGGAAATACAAAGTTAAATAAACCACCGAATGTACAGCAGCAGACGGGTGGCAACATCATATTAGGTGGACATTATTAGTAGCTCCCACCTTAAACTGCTACGAGGTAAGGCCTACAGGTACGAGGTACAATGCAGTTTAACCCTCATGGCACCAACCGACACACTAAGAATGCAAGGAGAGGTAAATAATCTAAACTCAAAATTAAACACAAGCATATAGACCCAGAAAAGTGTTTGTACCTCTTTTCTTCTCAGACCTGCGACGCCGGCAACAGGAGCATGGACGAGGGTGAGCTACGAGAACAAACGTGGACTTGCAAAGTCCCGCGAGATCCTAGTCTCATGTACTGTGAGGCTGCTGTTGCTAGGTTCCCCACCTGGTGACCTGGGTCCTAGCGTCCCATATGTTACAGTTATAAGTTAAAATATCAGAACAATACAAACATTCAGTACTATCAACAACATGCTTGTTGTTGAAAGTTTATTTTATTTTATTTTTTTATTTGGCGACCCAATTCAAATCGCCCGACCCATTCTTTGGGAAAGACTGCTCTATAGCACTCTACGTACCCCTGGAGTGCTTGTTAGCTACGAGTGATTTCACGACGTTCGTTACCAACGATGCTTTCGGGAAACGGTGTGAAAACTGTACGATGCTTTTATGACGCACTTCACGAACCACTTAGGCTAACGATGCTTTCGGGAAACGGGGCCTTGGGCCATGTGAATAATAATCCCTTCAGTCTATATAGTCGTTCGTGCGGAAGAGGATTAGGGCCACACATAAAAAAAAAAAGTTGACTTTAATCTCAGAAATCTGACTTTAAACTCAGAATTCTGAAAAAAAAAAAGTCAGCAGGAGGAAGAAGAAGAAGTCATTTCGTTAATGGAAGACCAAAAGGTGAGTGAAACTGGCACCAAAACAACACATGTTCCAGTTTCACTCACCTTTTGGTCTTCCATTAACGAAATGGCTTTTCTGGAACCCCTCGAACCCGCAAGAAGTCGCTAAGGGAAGACATCTTAGCACAAGTAGGCTTGGGCTACTGCCTACTCTGCGTGTGGTTTCCTCCTCCTGCATAAAGCAAAGTGTCTCTCCCACGGAGTTTGGTCCTTACAGGTACCCGTAGTTCTGACTTTAAAGTCAGTATTCTGACTTTTTTCTCAGAATTCTGAGATTAAAGTCAGAATTCTGAGACTGTCAGAATTCTGAGTTTAAAGTCAGAATTCTGACTTTAAACTCAGAATTCTGAGGAAAAAAACAGAATCTGAGAATAAAGTCAGAATCTAATTTTCTTTTTTTATGATTGGCCCTAATCCTCTTCCGTACGTTTGCGATTGCTTTTTGAGCAAACCTCTCCACTTTTCTGATCTTTGAAAATCTGCTCGGAAGTGCGTGCGGGAAGCTCTCACTCCCGTGGAAGGCAGAGCCCACTTTTCTGGTTCCCCTGAAGCTTCTGCTGGCCTCCTGGCATGTTAGCGGTAAAAAATAGGAAATGTCTCGCAAAACATCTGATACACACAGTGGTTGTATTGTGGTGCTTTTATTACGTGATTTCATATAATTTATAGGCTATACCTTTCTTTATCAATTGTAATTATATAAAATCTGATTGTATCAAAGTAGGCTACTTTAATACAAAAGCAGCTGTATCGTGAGCCAATATTGATTTTGAATTATAAAAATACAAATTATGCAATGCTATTGCTTGGACAGTGAATGTGGACCATCTCTGTATCCTTGAGATTTCATGATGCTCATTTTTCATTTTGTACCATTGTGTGACACTGGAGGTTTTTCTTCAGCATTGCTTTATTTATTGTTGTATAACCTGTTAACCTGTGCTATGCAACGGGTTTTCTATATCATTTAAGATTAGGCCTATGCTTTGACAGTACACAATCACTATCATATTCACAGCATTGACTACCATTGACTACATATCCTAATTCCTTGATTCGTTCAATGAAGGCATATTTCTATATGCCTACAATATATGCATTGATAGATTTTATTAATTTTTTTTAAGTAGAGCGAGTGCCAATGTTCAGGTAAACTAATGTATAATATATACCCTGAATGTAAAGCGAGCTGATTTGGGTATTTCGTTTTAAGAACGATACAAATTGTACAGAAAATGCTTATCATTGATGGATTATCACTGTTCAAGTAATTGTGAGAATGTGAAATTTGAGCATGATGAAAAAGGCAAATGTTATTTGTAATGATTTATTACGCAAAGCAAAACAGCCCATTTTTCCACAAATCTTCTTGCAAAGTGCATAATTTTCCCTCTGTAAGTGTGTATATTTGAAGAGTACTATATATTTATACATTAAAGCTGCTTTCATATCAATCTATCACATTACCAGTTAGAATAGGTTCAATCAGTTTATATGGATTCGAAAGTTACAATAACATTTATGCTTGTATAAGAGTAACGAATCAAATCACATAGAATGAAAAGACATCTTTTCTGAATGTGGCCCTCAACATCATAAACAATTGCAATGACAGTTTTAGTAAAAAAAAAACATGATTAAGGTTTGCAATATTCTGATCTGAAAGGTGCATACCATTGAAAGTACATTTCATTTTCTTTATAACAATATATATGGATATTTGAAAACTACAAAACTTGAAAACTGACATGGATATGAAATAGAATTTAAATGGAAATCTACAGCGATTTAAAAATAATGTTTGAAACATTGTTTGGAAAATATCAAGTTAACAATATTCATGTGGAATTCAGACAAGAAAATAAAAAAACATTATCTTAAGAAAATGATGGATAAAAGGTGTAACGTCACAAATAAAGTCAGTTGCCTCAAAGCTACGTTGCTATAGCCTTGTGTGCTAAGTGCCACGTGTGCGAAGTGCCACTGCTCAACGTGGATGGGTTGACGGGGCTGTGGACCAGTGATGTGTACACACTTTACACTCCTCTAGGCCTATCCCTCAGCGCCTTTCCATTCACAAGTACTTACTATGTAAACCATCCAAAAGGTCTGACAGAACACATACATTCAATTTTAACACACAAAATTATGAAACGTGGGACAAACCACCACAGCAAAAAATAAACATGAAAAAACTAAACGTGCAGTTTTGTGTTATGCTTGAAGGTAAGGGCCATTTCAGTGACATCGCTACATGTGCATTTTAACACACATACCCAAACTAACACAGTGACATATTCAATGTCTTTGGGAAGACGATACAACAGTATCAGGGTTTGTGATGTTTCAAATTTGCATTAGTCCCATGCTCAGACAATATTGACCATGAGATAGGTTTAAAGGTAACCTATACCATATATTTGTCAAGGGCGTATATTCATAGAATTGTTGTACCTCATGATATTGTTTATGTCCTTTTTCCTTTTTATGCAGCTTGCTCTTCATTTCCCTAATGAAACCATTATATAAGGGCATGATTAGTTTTGTCCTTGTTTGATAAGATTTCTGCAATGCACTTATAACATAGAGCATATGGTTAACTAGCTTGTTTTAATTCCATTATTAACCGTAGCAAATAAAACTGCTACAAATTGATTCCGTCAACTTCATAGACCTTAAAACACTGCATCATATCAAAAACCATGCTGTGTCATGGCATATTTTCAGCTACCTCTTAAATACACCACTGCATGTTGGTCCAAATAATGTCAATGATAAAGAACTACAAAAGGTGAGAAACCTTGAAGATCACTTAATATTCACAGAAGGGTTAAGATGCCAATTGTGTAAACAGGATGTTAAAAGTAAGTCACAGTAGTAAAGAAACAAGTTTTGACACGATTATAATCAGCCCAAGGATGGCAACGATTAAAACTAGCGATCAACTTAATTCACATGACAGGAAAATCCAGCATTCAACTGTATCCTCTCAATTGCCCTGACCTGACCTACCTAACTTAGTCTGAGTCAAGAGAAATACTGACGTATCCAGTAGGACTACACAGCTGGTAGTGTATGCACTCATTCAAGGTATTAAGTCAAACAAGGTTTAAGTTAATTAAACCTTGTTTGGTGAAAATCTGCCTTTCAATAATAGAGGGCTCAACCAGATAATTGGCACATATATAAATGTATATATATATATATGTATAGATATATATATATAATATATGAAGTTAGTTCCTTGTTTCTTTAGTAAGCAAGGCTCTACCGCAAATGGTTCATGGCTCGGTTCTTTACCACAGTATCATTTCCATATGGTAATGATAGATTGCTACACATTGATACAATGTTAACATTTACAACTGGGAATGTACATGTAACAGGAAGCTGCCCCACATGCTAGATCTATGGCCCAGCATGCATCTGAAGCATGTGAGCATGTGTCCTAAACAATAGCAGAAGACAACCGCATTCCTCTGGTCTATCATGAAAGCTAGCATAAGATGTTTTTTATCAGGGGTTTTTGCCGGACCACCGGAATTTGCTGCACTGCGTTTTACTTTAGTTTCAGGAAGCGCGATTGTGCAATGCCTCGTCCCCCAGCTAGGGAGTAGGTGACAGCACCAGCCTCCTCCAGCACAATCACTGGAGGAGTTGGTGAGTGGCCGCCTCCTAGTTGCTGCCTCCCCAAATCTTCTTCTGCTCGAAGAAGGCATCAAATCTGGCCAAAGCATACTCCTGCAATGCATTGAAATATACAGTTTGTGAGTGTTTTACGATGACAATTTCAATCATCATACTCTTTTACCCTAACCATCAGGATATTTGATAATCAAAGAAATACAACAAATACAAAAATGGAAACAACCAAAGAAACATGGTTTCTTACCATGTATCCAAACTCAATGGTGGAGATTCTGGACTGGATGAAAGCCCACAACCCCCAGAAGAAGTGAGACGCCAAGGCGAACCTAGGGTACAAACACAAACAAGCTCTCTTAACAGTCTCAGGGTACAACGGATCTCCCAAACCCAACAACAGTGTCACAGACTTTTCACGGGGGTATATGGTGTTTTTTGTGTAAAATGAATACAATAATAAAAAACAAAAACGCAGAAGCTAAGTTAGTCTAGCCTACAATATTGTGTGTCTTATATTCAATTAGCCTACCAAGAAAAAGTCTTGCTGGTTTTAAATACTTAATCATAGAAAAATAAGTAGGAATATGGAAAATAAGTTCCCTTCTTCCATTCCAAGTAGCCTACTAGTGTACCTATTCTAAGTCTCCCAGAGATTTCGCCAAAGTACTAATATGGAAAGTCAGTTTAACCTGCATTTTAAACTGTTTATAAAGCTTCAATGTCTAGGCAGTGTTTGTAGCTTCTATTTACTGGAAGGATACACTTCATCAGTAATGTTTATTTAATATCCATGTGGCACATTCAGAAATGTGAGACAGATCAGGGTTGATTGCATTATAGCTGGTCTGTTGATATTCTCTATGGCAGTGTTTCTCAACTGGTCATGACCTAAAAGTGGGTAGCGACCCACAAGTTGGTTCCAGACTTGTTCTGAATCTTAGTGTGTGGTAAAACCAAATTAATAAAAATAAATGTTTTTACTGCTTTCTTTTTTTTCATTGCTAGAGTTATGTGCTTTGAACGCAGTGACCTTTAAAGAAAGTCACGATGACATTGTGTATGTGTGTTGACTTGCCCATTTTTCAAGAAATCTATTTGAAAATCTATTATTTCGAATTGTTTAAAAGTTGGTCGCGACTTAATGATCATGGGAAAATGTTGTTCCCAAGGCCAGACCAGTTGAGAACCACAGCTTTACAGAGAGGAGCGCTGCCGGCCGACAGCTTCTCTTAGCCCTGTCTCTTTCGACAGATATACACTGCGAGACACTCTGGACTCTGTTACTGTTGTATACGGTTGATTGCGTCTATACTTCCCCGCGTTAGATCATTGTAATTCGGGGCATGAATATCTGTTGAATATCAAATATATACCTTAAAACAATGTTAATTGCTATTGAAAAGTGTCATTCTTCTAAACAGCACCACAGCATCTCTACACTGCTATGTATTTCACTTTCAGCTTTGATATCGGGACGTTCCGGGCGGGCGGTACATTTTTAAAACCTGTCGACCCCGATGGAACTCGCCCTACCCATGCCAGCCACTTATCGTTGGCAAAGGAACCTATTTCAGTCCCAAACACACTGCATTTTTTAAAGAACGGTCTAGAACGGTCTTGAATAATCCATAACACCATGGAGCCTATGATAGACCAAAACATATACCTTTGCATACTACACCACACCACTGCACTCAGACCAGCCCCCTTTGGCCTTCACACAGGACAGGATTGGGGATCCGCCCCGTGACCTCTGCTCACCTGTTGACCTCCACGTAGAGCTCCTCCATTACTTTCTCCCGAGCCGCGTTGCTCAGGCCGCTGAATCCGCCATCTGACTCCCTCATGTAACTCTCAATGAAATGCAGCTGTGGACAACACAAACAGAGTTCGTCCCACTGGCATACCAGACACTGTGTGCTTGTTTGTTTGTGCGTCTGCGTGTGTATGAGGGCCGATAGTAAATTGTAGTAAGGATAATGTTTTCTGTTTACTTTTTTGAACATCGGTATTTATAGTCACGTTTATTTACAAAACAATCCGTTTGGAGACTGGTTCTCCAGGTCAGAGAATTGGTATTGTCTAAGAGTGAGACTAGGTCTGAACTAAGTAAACTGAAGATCTAAATGTATTTTTGGTTGTAGTTTGCGATGGCTGTGTTTTCTTTTCTATTCAAACCTGTTGAGCTTTAGAAGGATAATTCCCAGCATTCACTTTGAAGAAGGGAAAGGTGTCACAGTTGTAGTCGTACATCCACTCACAGAAATGGTTTCCAATGTCAAATCCCCTGCAATGCAAAAAAGAGGGCACGGGTTGAAAAATATGAAAGGCGTTTCACATGGAGGCGGACATTAGCGTTACCCTTATTTGCATTACATAGGACAACTGGTATTTAAAATACAGGAAGGGCCTGAAAGAAGCTAAAAACATTGGTGTGTGTGTGGTTGGGAAGGTGTGTGTGTGTATGTGTGTGTGTGTGTGTGTGTGTTTGCATATGCTCGTGTGCGTGGGGGGAGGGGGAAGTTAGAAAGCCAAGGACAACATGAGCTATATTTTCCCATAATAAAGACGAACCAAAGCATAACCCTCTCGCAATAAAGACCAACAACATAAATGGGCGTGTTTGTGAATATGCAGGAGTAGAACACAATACTTCTTTAGCTGGGTGAATAAAGGCTTAACTTAAAACAGATATTTTTTTATTTAGCTGACTGATTGAAAGATTGACCGGAGGATAGGTCTTCATACATCCCCTCATTTTCCATTTCCAATCTCCTCAACCAGATCCCAGTTGCATAACAGCCCCCCATGATTGTTTAAACACAGGGAAGGGGCTGTGAATTATGTATGCCTATGGGAAACAGGGCCTTCGGCTGGCCCCATGGTTATCCTCTTTTCCCTATCTCTTGTTGTGGCTCAGTATCTAGGTAACGCTCACTCTCTTCGCTCTCTCTCTCTCTCTCCCTCTCTTTCTAGTCTATTATATCTCAATGAAAGAGTGAGTCAGATCAACATTTTAAAAGCATTGTTGCAATTGTATTTTGTAGCAATTTTCCCAAACAATCTAGAAATAGAGCTTATGGGGAATGGGCCAACAGAAAAGCAAAAGACGCAACAGAAAAGTACATCAGGGGCCATGAAACACACATACAGGGAGACAACACACACACAAACACCCAAACCCACGGATAATGCAGGCCTGAGTGGTCACAACATTCTGACTTAACAAGGAAACCCTGTGGGGGGAAGGGATTCCAGGAAAAATGCGCACCTCCTTGTTTTTACTCAGCCAAGGACAGATTTTGGACACTTTGGTATTTTTAAAGGGTAGGTGACTAATAATACAGTACAGTTTGTTCTCTGGAGGGTCCACAATTATACTGTATATGAGAACTGTACAAAGTCTGAAAATAAAGGGTAGAAGATACTTGAGCTGAAGGTTGACGCATCAACAAAGGGTCGTTGTTTGTTTCAATACTAGTCAGTGAGGTCCCTAGAGATGACAGTGATGATTTTCAGAGCTCTATTTCCTTTAATTGGTTTGGTTTTAGGGACTATTTATAATATTAAAATAACATTAGGTACTATCTTGAGCATTACATTATTTAATATCTGTTAATGCATATTAAGCTGCCAATCCGGACAAAAAAGCGCTATACCAATTTAATGTTTTATTTTTCGTAGTAGTAGTCCAATCTCACCTTAACTAACATATTTTCAGTGGGAAACCCTGGTAGCAGTAGTAGTAGTACTAGCAGTAGTTATAGTAGAAGTGCTACCTGTAATTGTAGCTGCTGTATTCAAAGTCAATAAGCATCAACTTCTGGTCCAGTGATGTATTCAGCAGTAGAATATTACCTGAAAGAACAAGAGGTTTACATGTTAAATGTTACACAAGATAGTGAAATAACACTAGGAAATGCCGGTAACAAAGTAGTGTTCAGTCACTCCTTCTGTAAAATAGCATTTACTGAAATGCAGTGATACAACATCCACATCCAATATACGATATACTAAATATAATACATAGAATAGATACAAATACATTTGAGTAAATTATGTAGCATGCAGTGAAAGTCAATGCACGTTCTGCATGTGTATTATATGTATTTATACCATGGTCTGGGGGAATACTCGATTCTGATTGGCTGCAGGGTGTGCATTAACCCATGATATACGGACACCTGCCAAGTAGTTCCCGCCAAATTGTCTGTTCAGCCTTCAAAACGAGAGCTGGTAACTTGTGAAAAATGCATTAAACTGTTATCAGAAAACGCGGTTATATGCTATAGACCCTATAGTATCTGTGGTATAAAGGCTGGGACGAATTTCAAATTATAAATATGTACAATTTATGTTGAAAGTATAGACCGTCGCGATTCCCATTGAAACCAATGGTGCAGTGATTCGTTCTTCAAAAAGAGAGCTGGTAAATTGTGAAAAATGAAATAAACTGTAATCAGACGCGGTTATATGCTTTAGACCCTAGTGTATCTGTGGTATAAAGGCTCGGACGAATTTCGAATTATAAATATGTACAATGCATAACGTTAGCTCTCTGGCTCATAGCTGAGCGGACTACAACACCTCCCGTTGCAAAGTCGTAGCTAAGGTCCGTCCTATTTACTGGGGGAGTGAACAACGTTTCCGTTGCATAAGAACCTTACGGGAGGGTAATGATTGTTCCAGGTATTAGTCAAACCCTCAGGCGTTACCAGGGAAACAAAGTTATGGCTTGTGAAAAACTTTATATTTGGATTGTAAAACACATGAAAATATAAATGAACGGTCTTATTTTATTTTCTTTGGCAAGTGACCATGGTATAAGCGGGATAATGCCCTTCGAGGTGTCCATTATCAGGAATTAATGGACTTCGTTGTCCATTAATTCCTGATAATGGACACCTTCCCACAGCACTTTACAGCTTAGCCGGCCGCCTAAGCAACACAAGCCTGCCGCCTGAACTACGTCGACAAAAAGAATAATACAAATAATAATAATAATTCTTTAGTTTTTAAAATAATTTCTTTCGTTTTTAATATTTGAAAAGTTAAAATTGCACAAACTCTTTGACTGTTCTTGTTTCAGCTGTTGATTTTGACAATGTTGTTGGCACTTCCTTTTTTAATATTTGTATAGTTAAAATTGCAGAAATTATTTGACAAATTACTTTTTTCAGCAATCCCCCCCCCCACCAAGTGAAAGTGGAGCTTGTGTGGTAAGGTAATATATATAAAAATACATACATACATACATATATATATATATTAGTGCTGTCAGTTTAACGCGTTATTAACAGCGTTAATTTTTTTATTGCGCGATTAACGCTCTTTTGGCTTGGCAAACGTTGTAGTTTTTTCACCTGCTGTCTAGCAACAACTAGTCACGTTGGAAAACCTACAACATCATACTGGATCTACACCGGAAACAAAACAACAAGCACGCCGCACAAACTTGTGGGGGCAAGCAAGGATACGGAGCGGGTGAAAAACTCCTTAAAAGTATATGTTTGTGTGTCACTCGGTTCGAGCCTGCACGTTAATGTTGTCATTAGCTGTTTCGTCTTTCTGACCAATCGCAGTAGTGAGTGAGTGAGAGGTTGCGGGCGCACAGCTCAGGCTGCCGTACGGTGCTACAAGAAACTTTTATAAATGCAATATTGTTATCCCGCAGTAATCAGCCCGACAGCCCCGGTAGGAATACGGTAGGAATATTCATACTGGTTTGAATAATAAATGTTATAGTATTTCCCATCTTTGCTGAGCAAGAGTTTTGTTCGAAAGTTCAGTGATTGAAAAAAATAAAAGCCTGGGCTATTGAAGTTTTACGGTAGGCCTACCACCTACCCGATGTCAAGTGGACTGGGTTGAATTCACTGCGGGTCTCTCTTCTTACTGTCCTTCTCAACACTCTCTGATCTCACTAAAAGGCTAGCAGCACGAAATCAATGGATATTTAGAATAGAAAAAAAATTGCGATTAATCACGAGTTAACTATGACATTAGTGCGATTAAATATTTTTAATCGCTTGACAGCACTAATATATATATATATATATATATATATATGTATATATATATACATATATATACAACTGATTTGACTGCAGTGGATCTCCTACCTTCTTGGCAGTCGTTGTGGCAGAACACTACAGGGGAGTTGGTGGATTCAAGTAGTGACCTGTGCACAAACACACACAAACAAATAGGTGGAAAAAGGTCAAAGGGACAGGTCAAAAGGTGCTGTGACGCGTTCGTGCTCAGTGTAGCTTCCAGGTAGGTCAGTGTTTTCCGAAACGGAAACAAACACCAAGGTTTTTGCACAAACAAAGTGAAAGCTTTACTGCCGCAGATGAACAACTTTTGACACTCATACCAATGTAGTAGTGAGTACTTCAATACCTTAACCTTTACCCAACCTTTAACCCACCAAAACAAGCTACCACACGCCCGAGCATAAACAACAGTCAGCATCCAATTATTCAGGACGGTAGGAGAGCAATGTGAGGGAGCATGAACAAAAAGTATTTTTCCATTCCCCTTATCTCAATAAAATTACTTGTTTCTGGTCAATTGTTAAACTGGCATGGTTCTTAGAACCTCTACTGTATCTTTTTTAAACAACTTCAGTCAATAAGATGATTTAAGTTGTGGTAAGGTAATGTGTTAATTAGGTCTTAACAGATTAAGGTCAATCATTAACACTAACTTCCTAAGACACCATATACTATTTGTCCTTTCATAGCAATTTCATATACATTGTCCTTCAGGGTTTTTGTAAAGAACAGGTCAGGATTAAACGTATTAGTATTTTTCAAGAAAACTACATTCACCATAAAACTCATTGGTGAATTACTGGTGATTACCAAGTTCCATATCGTTGGCATGTATGTATTTATGAAAGCACATTGAAAGATTAAGTGGAGAAAGGGAGTATTTGTGTGTGAGTTTGTAATCATACTTGAGATCATCCATCTCCTGAGGCAAGTTGTAGCTGGCCAGGCGGTTGAAGAGGCACAGGTGCGATTCCCTGGTGACGGCCATCCTCATGATCTGGTTTAGGTACCTGGTGGTTCATCATGTTTCAATCAGTAACATACTTACACAACCTTCCTTTTTTGCTCAAAGTGCAACAAGATAATAAAAGCTAAAAACAAAGTCCTAAGGAAGAACCGAGGAGTAACTGTAACGGCTTACTTTTCCATCGTCCCAAAAAGCCACTTCGGCTCCTTGTTGAACGGCATCCGCATGGCATGAAAGGCGGCCATCTTCTGGGCCACCTCAGCTGAGATGTGGGGATCTCCCAGCTCGCAAGTCTCAAGTTTACGACTCTAATGTTCATGGAGAGATTGGAGAGAGAATAAATTGTGAAATAAAAAACCAAACCACCCTTGGACAGCTTATGCTTTTTGCTTTGCTAAAAACTTAGATTCGGCCTAATTTGTAAATCAAAATATTTATTTTGGTTATAGACAGGTTGTGAATGATTTGTCCACACACCTAAATCAGTTCAAATCAGAGAAATACTCCTCAAGGTTAACAGTTGATACAGCATCATTTGCTATTGCGGACATTCATACGCTATTGTTGACATTCATATGCTATTGTTGACATTCATACGCTATTGTTGACATTCATACGCTATTGGTGACATTCATATACTATGGGTGACATTCAAATGCTATGAGTGACATTCATTTGTTATTACTGACATTTGTATGCTATAGGTGACATTCATGTGCTATGTGTGACAATCTTATGATATTTGAAAAAAACATATGCTATGTTTGACATTCTGGATCTGATTAGGAAAGCAATATATAGAAGAGGAATTTGATAACTAGTTGACGTTCAGCCACTGAGGAGTAGATTTTCTATGGTTTAATTAATTTCCATTAAACACCAATCACTGATCCCATGGTTGATCTGTAGAGAAACAGGTAGCACAAAGACACACATACAAACAAGCCTAGTCTGTTAAACAATGAGACAAATCATCAGCAGGATCCTTATCCGGCTGAAGATTATGTCATAATACCATAACATTGTACATTGTGTGTGTCTGTGTGTGTTTGTGTGTGTGTGTGTGTGTGTGTGTGGGGGGGGGGGGGTTGCAAAGAAGATCTAGACATAATCAAGTACAAGAAGACAGACAAATGTTGTATGTAATGTAAACTGTAAACCTACCGGGACATACTGCTCAAGGCGACCTGTGGGGAAGATTCCATAGAGTTTGGGACCCAACTCTCTCTCCGCCAAGATGGCAAACATGACACTCTCCAGCACCATGGCCTCTGCCCCCTGATAAAAAACACACAAACACACACACACAATGAGTTTAAGTCCATCAAAGGGACGATTGCCTAGGGAACTGTCGTAAGCCCTAGAGGTGGCAAGAAGATATGAAAATAATGTTGGGTGTGTCTGTCACAACCTTTTTAGTGCCGTACATTGGAGATGCTCTCTTCCCTTGTCCTCACTTTATCATGCATACTTTTTTCTCACAAAGGAACTACACCAAAGTCATTCAGGATAAGGCAGGTGTTATTAAATCCTACCTTCCCCTGAAGTGGGAAAATTGCCTGCCTTGCGGGGATTCAAGTATTCGAGAGACACAGTTTCAAGTCTCTGCGTACTGTTTTCTTGGCTGCGAGCCCAGGAATGCGCTGCATGCTGGCAGTACTCCAGGAAGCTAGCTCTGGGAGGGAAACAATGGCTTAGCGGCCCACTAGCTTTCTGCACACCGATAAAAGAAAACATGTTGTCACCACCACCACCACTCTCGTTCCCTGCCGCTGGTGAAGTTGAGCTTGTCTTTTCTGAACAAGAGGAACACTGCCACGGAACCATATTCAGAGTGTTACGCAACATTTGCTGATGCTGATTGTAAATCCGCTCCCGGTCATCCTTTCAAACATACCTCCAAGAGACCTGTTCCACTGTGGAGCGGAACAGATGTGTAAACCCTTCTGCAGGACGAAAGTTAAAGTTAAAATAAACTTTAACTTCAGTAGCAAACAGTGGCTGTCACATTGAAAACATGGTCTGGGATGATTCAAATGGTTCATTTAGAAGTCATCTTGTGTACCAGACATATATATATATATAAACATACAGTATACATACGTATACATATATGAATCTAAATATAATAATGCATCATGTGTTTTGCATAAAGTCAGTCATATATTATCATAATTGCCGAATAATTTGTTTGTATCTCAATCCTTCATAGGTTTGATACAAAAGTCATATAATCTACCCAGCCTCTTTCTGTTTTAAACCACCATTATTGATGCATGCAACCTCACTTAGCCAAACGTTAGAACGTAACAACGCCCCCCCCCCCCCAAAGAAAGGGGTTACTGGGCTCCACACAGGAAGCGCATTTACTGTGTGTTGCAATGTTGTAAACTGAAACTGCTAACTACAGTAAACTTAAGAAACTCTGACCTACTTGGCTTGCGTTGTCTCTCTCCTTGCATCCAGGTATTAGTATTATCATTTAAAAGTCAATCATTTACCAATAAATGGTCTAGAGAACATCTACTCTTGTGCTCCCTCAATCTATTTAGTATCACAACCTGATGATGGCACACAGTCACACAGTAGTTAGCTTGTTTCCTCTAAGCTCTACAGAGCAAGAGAATACTGTGACGCTTGATTGTGAAACGAAATAATGCAAAAACTATAACAATGGCTGTCTGATGAGCTCATCGCTCACATGATATGGCAGTGCAAGTCACCGCTCACAATAACCGCGGGTTAAGGATCACATGTTTTGGAGAAAAAAAATAATGACTCTGGTTCTTCTTTTCAGTGAATGGACAAAAGCTTTCTGGAGGTATTCAAAATGATGTGCTGTGCATGCAAAGTCTGATTAACAAACACTTTGCACTTCAGATGTTCAAATACAGTCTGTTGTATCATTCTAGCGGCATAGCAAGTGGATTTTATTTTATTTTAAGTTTTAGAGATTGGGATATGCATTTGTTTACATTTAAAACTGGGGAGAAAAAAAGGCTGATCTGAAGTTCGGCAATTCCAGAAAGTTTTCTAAAACTACAGCTGCCTCTTGAGTTCACACAACAAAGCCAGGGAACCAAAGCCGGCCTTGGTAATCTGACCCATATGGGCTATAAGAAAGATAAAGAAAAAGGAACCGTTGAGTCTGTAGGGGCCTTTGAAACATGATTTGAGAACCATCATTAACAGTATTACCATGATTTACTTACTTGGAGGCTTTCTTTGTTTGACCGTTGGGAATCACCTTTATTACAGGACATCTATGAACAAAGTAAAAGGGGAAAGGCTATCGATAAATAAAGTGATGTATTATATAATATTTAAAAAAACACTAACAATTCCTGCTGTATTACTCAACTGAATGAGATTATCAAACATATCAGGGGAAAATACATTTTTGGTCGAGGACCGCCTTGCTAACTGTGCAGTGCAACAGTTAGAAAGAGGGAGCGAAGATGCAAGAGAGGTAGTGAGATAGAAATATACAGGCAGACAGAGGGATACAGTTCAGAAACAGCTTATTATTATTGACTTATTATTTTGAATACAAAGATATAGCAGATGTGATTTCTGCAAAGAACTGGCAGAAATTTTGATTGTAACTATATATATATATATATATATATATATATATAAATATAGCTTTATATATATGTTGTTGTTTTTTGTGTTTTTTTTTTACAAATCTAATACTAGTCAGCCAAGAGTGGCCATCTTTGTTGCAATGTTGGTTGCAGTTCCCTTTATTGCAGTAGTCTTGTTGGGTCCTCCATTTTGAGGATCAAATCTCATTGTTGTTTGAACGGTTGTTGCATAAAGATAACCATTGTTTATTATCATATTTGAACATATTTTCCAGAGAGTGTCATTGTGAACACATCCCTCTTTCAAACATCTCTAAGGTATTCTTTATTTTTTAATCTCATCCGCAGAGTTTAGAGAGGCTGTCTAAGATTACGAGAGATGGCAGCCGTTACCTTGGTGTAGGATACGCGGTGGTTCTCCGACCCCTAGCAATAAAATCAAACTGCTCTTATGTCCACTAGCAATTAGGGTAGACTTTAGGACGTAACAGGAGCTTGGGTGTTTGCATTACTACCAAAATAAACCACATTGCACTTTCTTAAAATACAAGGTAAACAGTTAATGTTTACCAAACCCCATATATATATTTATTTTATTTTAGACTTTAAAGGGACTTTATTTGTTGTTTATTTACCACTTACGTCACAGCATGCAGACTATAGCAAGAGAATAAACAAACGCTCTAGCTCTTCTTCAACATATCATCATGTGACCATCCGCTGATACAGAATGTGCCGCTGTTGATAGTCTTAAATTGTTGACATTTGTGAAATAGTTATTTTCACAGGTTTGGTGAAAAGGTTACAAAGTCCTTCTTCAGTCCCTCAGTAGTCGCTAGCAGATATAACTCAATCGTGATTTGCTAACTCTTAAGCAGGTGTTTTTAGCAAGAGCCCATCATAATAAGTCAGCCGTGGTGTGACTCTAGGGTCGGATTGGAGCTCTGAACACTCTGGCCACGTCTTCTCCTGAGATAAAAATGATGTGTCAGCATTGTGCATGATAAGCTTATTCACTTCAACAGGAAAATTGTGTCTATATTGCCAAAAGAAAAGGTATGGGAATTACTACCACTCAAGATAAAAAAGGAGGAATATCTACTTCCTCCAGACCGTCTCAGCTTTCTCGGCATTTCATGTGGCTAATTCTTTCTGGGTTTATTATTTTACATTAAGCTGAGCCCTCTTGCCCACTGGAGAGGTCATTTAGCACGCACAGTATTTCACCATTCTGTGTTTGCGTTCCCAGAAGGATGCCTCCGGTTATGTTTTCGATATTATGTTATGCTACCCCCGTTATAAAAGGCTGAGATTTCATGAATCTCATACTGTACCGTGTTGGATTGGTGGGTTCACCTGGGAACAAGAGTGCTCAAGGCACGCTCCTTTGGGAAGCCTACGGCAAAGAACACATGCATGTACAGCCATAGGGGTACATCACTGCACACAACAATGGCCAACATGCGTGCACACTTATGTGTGTACGCTCACAGTCACTTATATACATACCTACAGCACCACACACAAAATAATGCTGACATACCCGCACTTTCTTGCATGAGCAAGCACAACATAATCAAACACACACCCACACACCCACACACACACAAACTACAACTTCTGGTGATGTGATTTCAACATCACACAGGAATTATGCAATTGTATTTGTTTATTTGGACTTCTCTGGTAAGAAATAAATACCCTTACCCCCAGTTCAGTTCATTGTACTTTCTGATTTCTGAAGTATTTTATGTTGCTTAAACATCTCGATTTAGTAAGGATGACAGTCAAATGATAGATATTTAATGTTATTATTTGTTGGCAAGGAATATACCTTTCAACTACCATGTTGTCTTAAAACCAACTGTCGATCAAATACACAGAAACGCAAAACATTTCCAACATAATAAACATTAAACACTGTCATGTTAAAGTGTATGAGAAGCAGGCTACATTGAAATTAGACAATTTAACACGTTTAACGTTCACATGACATTATCCTTTCTCGAAACACACCTGCAAAATGGCCCCATAGAGGCGCAGAAGAACGCTTCTTGGTTCATCCCCAACACTGTCCAGACGGTCGGGGAGCGCACAGAGGAAGAGCTTGTTGCTCAGACCACCCCTGGTGGACACATGAGAAGGAAGTCAGAGAGAGAATGGTGATTTCCCAAACAAATAAATCGTCATTTGAACGATCGAATACTATATTCATTTCATGTAAACGTAAAAATCCCAACTTGGGTTTACATTGTTTACCCGCAAAACGCAAAAGCTATTCCCATCTAAAGCTTCTCTGGTAATAATTACAGGCTTAGGGTGTGTAACGGAAAGATCAGCTTATTTGAAGGCCTATTACGTAAATAAATAAATAAATAAATAAATACAGAACTGAACAGACGAAACAGATATATAATAAACCGTCTACAACAGTGATGCACATTGTTCAGAATATTTTGGGTAAATAAATAGGCGTACCTTATGATGGTGATTTCAAAATCGTCCTCAGATACCGACCTCCATGCTCCGTGAAGAAATTCTTTGCACCAGAGATACGCCTTGCGTTTGGTCTCTGAATCAGGCTGGTCTTGGCGGATAATAACCTCTTTAAAGTTTTCTTCGGATTCTGGTTGGACATGCAAGGCACTCTCGGTGACCAGAAGACCCAGGGACATTGAAGGAGAGGAAGAAACCCCGTTAATGAATTTTGTCTTCATTTTCAACGAAATGAATTGACTCCCTGAATGGATAAAATGAATGGGCTACTATTTATGAAAGCGGTCGTCTAACGTTTCTATATGCGTAACGAGCAGCAGATCTGTTGACAGAAAAATGTAAAACACCGAGAATTAATAATTTTATTTGAACTGGCGATGTTTATCTCTATGAGCGGTCAAGTTTTAGTGAGAACAACCCAAAGAAGCTTCTAGCTAGAATGACTGAGACTCCGCGCAGACGTCGTTTTTCAAGCAGGTTAGTGTTTTCGTCACCCGGCCACGCCCTTTCCATTCTCTCATTGGTTGGCGAAAGGCACAGCCCAGCGGGCTCTAAACCGTGATCTAAACGCCCAACTCATGGGCCAAAACAAAACGAGGTCACTGTCTCCCATACACCGTGTTTCCATCACGTACACTTGGATCCTCTCTTCTTTCTTCTTGACAGAAGGCACGTTTGGCTATATGCAAAGACTGTTTTAAATATCTCAGTTATTCATAGAGTTAGGACAAACCAAGATCAATTTCCCTCAAACGATGCAGGTTATTTTATAATTATAGAATCTGTAAACTAGAGTACGCGCATCTAACAACGCATACCTCTTACGCCCCCTGCTGGTATGAACACTCTGGCGCCCTTATCACCCTTTAACACCGCCCAACAATGGTACAACAGAAGCCAAAACAAGCATGTCGGCGCAAGTTGATGACGCATCTTTCGAGAAAAAACATAAACAGAGCTCAGCTATTAGCTTAGTCTGTTGCCTGTATGCGGTTAATTATTGTCATTTTAGTTCCGAAGTAATTTCAAATATTTGAATAAGCCACCGTACTATCATTATCATCATATCTGCCCATGCGTGACATTTAAAAAAATTATATTATTACCCAGTCCGACGGACATCCGATTACGGTTTTGTTAGCTTGTTTGAACTAACTCGTATTTTATTTCTTCAAAAGGTAATGCTATATATTTATGTTCTCCGTGGACAGCATATTTGGCCGTCTTAATTAAATAACAACTTAATAGTGGTAACTAAAAGATCTTAAAATGCCCACATAATTTTAACAATTATAGTGTATTGAAGTGCTTGGTTTTCTTAATTTCTTTCTTAATTTTGACTGTTGCGTTACCAAATGTGGTTTAAAGTGAATAGCATGTTATACCCAGTGCTGAAGATAACATGAATACACTTTATTCCTTCACTTTTTTTTCTTATCAAGATCCAACAAAACTTGACACTAACATGGCAAAACAACACCATAATACTTAAAGGTACAGAATTTGACTTCCAATGGCCACCAATATTCAATCTTCATCAACTACTGATATGTCCCCACGGAAGAGGTCCCTGGTTTCTCTGAACAGCAGAAGGAAAACTGTGGAGGACTTCTTCCCGTTTAACTTGTTACCTGTGGAGTGCCAGTTGCACGTACTGTCCTTCCTGAATGAGGTGGACAAGTGCAGCTGTGCACTGGTCTGCTCTAGTTGGAGTTGTCTCGTCCGTTCATGGAAGCTGTGGAGGGTGGCTGACTATCGCCGTGGGATCATGCATCTGGGCCAGGTGGGGCTGCTGGTTTCAAACCGAGAGTTTGAGCGGTGGAAAGCCTGGGTTCACCATTACACTCACCATCTCATCTCCCGTCATGCCAGCCTGTTGACCCTGAAGGCCAGCTTTGACGTTGGGGACAGGTGCAACAAATGGGGAGAGCTGTTGAGTCACCTGCTGGATAGTGTCCACTGCATAGACCTTGGCCACCTTGACCTCAACTGGACCTTCACACTTTTTGAACCACTGGACCTCAGGATCCACTCCAGTTCAAGCTCCCACCAGGAGAGCAGCTCCCACCAGGAAAGCATTTGCAAGATGGATCAGGTAACCGCGACGTTGTGTGAATGCAGGCCTAGTGAAACATGAAATTAGCTTGGTGTCTATTGACATTAGACTCTCTAAATACATGCTAAACTTATAAATGACTTATTACTGCATTCTAAAGTGTTACCATTTGTTTAATTTGTCTAGTGGGGTAATTTGTTAGGTAGCGAGATACAATGAAATCTATAACTTAATTTTGACCGTGAGCACAGTGGTTTGGGTACGTGGATGTGGGCTTGATGAGGACCTGGATACCTCAACCTCTCTATTACCGGATCGTTCTAGAAGACAATGTCAGGTCTTCTGCCCAAAAGTAATGACATGGCTTGTGCAACAGTGTAGTCATCCTAAGCACTCCAACCAATCTGCAAGGGGTCAAAGTCCAGAGTTATCTACCTCCTGGGGTGTCTTTTCAGCTTCAGCATTGACTGTGATGATGTCAACGTTTGCCCTACATGAGTCATACATTTCTTGAATGAACAAGCGATAACGGCGTTAATGTTGTTGTTTTTGTGATTGATTGCCAGGTGTCCAGTTTCCAGGAGCTTTTGGCCAAGCTTACCAAATGCTGCCCCCGCATCTCCAAGATGAAAATGCATTTCGACTGGTCCGACCTATCCGTCTCGCTGCTCACCCAGTTTCAGCACCTGCGCGTTCTTGAACTCAAGTACTTCTGGGTCTTCAAAGGGGTCCCTCCGTCCACGCTGCAGACGTTGACCGACTCCCTGCCCCGCCTGAGGTCCCTGACCTTACACATCCTGGTGCCCCTCAGGAACCTGGGCATCTCGTACACGCTCGAGTCCACGTGCTTGGAGTTCCTGGACGTGTCTCCCAGCCGGGGTCTGGTCTTCTCACGCCTGAAGCTCCCGGCGCTGCGGGAATTTCGGGCCAGGAAGATTGTCCGCGGGATCACGCTGGACCGCAGGACCCGGCTGAGGATCCAGAGCCGCTGGCCGTGTCTGTACCACGTCCTCCGGGACGGGGCGCCCAAACTCCAGGCGCTCAACAATGAGAAACTTGTTCCCACTTGGAGAGAAGACAGCTACAGTGAGCTTTCTGCCATTCTGCAGCAGTCCTGCTACTGTGTGCAGCATCTGGACAGCTGGCTGTGGTGATACTGTGGAACCTACGACACTGAGACCAGTAGCTGTAGCTTTCTTATGAACGTCTTGATGATGTTCTGGTCAGCCAGTCCTAGTGTTTTTTTGTATTTTTGGATCAAGCATACAATTTTAACTTGAATGAATCAAAAGTAAACTTAAAAGTTCTGTATCGATACAAGCGGACTCGGGAGTCGGATAAATGGATCAGAGTGAAAAGTTATTTCCCATCCTGATATTTTCTATTAATTTGAATGTGGAGTTGTGTGTTGAGTTACCTTTTAGCTGTTCTTATTTTTTAAATCTAAATACATATCAATGAACCATAGTAGCCTTTCTTTTAACATTTTATATTTAGGATATTCTTTCTCCCCACATACTACCATTGTGTGTTAGCTTTTTCCTTTAGGTCCACATAGAGTGTAGAAATGTGCAGCCTTCTCCGTGACTTTGGTGCGAACAAAGAGATTAATGTGCAACAAGACTAAATATGTTTGTTTTTAATTAACTTGAATGATTGCCTTTAGAAAATTGAAGAATTAATAAATGAGTGAGGATGTGGAGTGCAGTGCACTTTTCACATTTTCGTCATTATTGCAGTACAATAATATCAAAAAGTTTCTCACAGAAATATGTGTTGTTTCGGCAAGCTAACCCTCATTATCAATGAACAGGGAAAGTTACTCCATCGTCTCGAACAGTCCTAGATTTGAAACTAAGGAAGGGCCAAGAAAGTCCATTCCTTAGCGCTAAGCTGTTGTGGTTTTAATCACAACAGGAAGTGTGACTCCTGACTGACTGGCCCTTGTGTTTCACTATGCATTTTTTCTTATATTGCTATTATTGTATACTGTACAACATGAACTATGGTTATTATCTCAAGGAATATAATGACCACTTATGTGTGAACATTTAATATATTCCATAGTATTACTTAGCAGCTGTTATGGTTCATAAGGAGTGTCTGACTCAATTTAACTTATTAAAATGAATTACTTTGACCTCAATTTAGATAATCTAAGGATCCAATGATTGGTTTACTGATTAAAGCAGTCGATTAAGGTTATATTAAATGGACATTAAGTAAATCACATCAACACCCGGCTGACTATTGTATTCTGCCATGACTGAAAAATCTACTTTATTCCCAGTTTTCGAGTATTTTTGCTGCCACAACGACCAAGTCGTAGTTTGTGATGTTATTCTAATTTTTCCTTATTTTATTCCTCATTTGTTTGCCTCCTTAGCACTATGCATAGCATCTTGCTATTTTACTTTCTACCAACAGAGGTCATTGTTGCAAACGTGGAGGTCTGTCCCCAACATTTATTCCGTCTACAGCTTTGTTTACATTTGCACTGGCCATCATCATTTTGTCTTGGACCAAGGAATTCTGACAATGATTTGCCTCAATACCCTTTGACTTTAAGTGGAAACGGTTCAAATATTTGTGTGAAGGTATTTATGCTAGTTAAAATATAGAAACTCATGGCAATTTGGGTTTTATAATAAAAAAAAAAGGAGTAAAAGCTGTGTGTGTGTTTAAGATGTGTTGCAGAAAATCTGTTTAAGTAACCAACAATGAAGATGTCTTAACTGATTTCCCTCCCTGATTAGTTTTAACACCGTTATACTCCTTGGGAAAATAAGTGAATGAAACAATGTGAAAATCAAGCTTCTCCTACATTGAATTGACTCACTCTAGAACTATAATGTTTGTGTGGTGCATTCCATGGTGTGTCCAAATGTGTTATGCTATAAAAATGTTGTGGCATAATTTAGCAGCAAACCCTATAACCGCTCAACCCCAGTGGTTTCTCAGTGGGAGGAAATGGACATCTCTTCCCATGGCAAATGCATGTTGGATATGTGCGATGATGTGGTTTTCAATTTGCCAATTATTTCATTGCGGTCCCTTACTCCCTCTCCCCTCTTCCTAGCAACTTCATTTGTAAGCCCGTTTTGTCATGTGAGGTCAGGGCGATCGAGGCTGTGAGCACTCCGAACTATAGGTACCTGTTCTAAGGGTCTGTCTTACTGGTGGAAGGTGGGGGAAACCACAAGTACTCAGGACCTGGAACCAGAATCTCAATTCCAAACTGTTATCACGAAACTAGACTGCTGGCTGCTGTCGCATGTCCTAAGACTCATGTAGAATCTTCCCCACACCCTCTCATACCATATCTTTATAGAAACATTTTATGTTAATGTTTTAAAATACAAGAGTGTGTAGTTTGTGCACAACTGTGGACTCCAATGAACAAGTGCAGATGGTGGTTGGTAATGCTTAGGGAGGGGTGGTGTGAAGATTGTTGCTCAAGATTGATCCAACCGCTGGATTAGTGGCCGGACTACACTAACCACCACCAGATGTGGGATGTGACGCATTATTAACAAGTCCAATGATCATCGCCTTCCTACAATATACATCTTACTCTTTGCTCCTTCACCAATCCTCAGGTTAATGCTTAATCTGTGTATGACCACTTAATTGCAAAGCCTGCCCCATTTATGGTTGGGAGGGCCTTTGGAAGCAGATATGCTTTGAGCATATTGCAGTACGGAGGGGGAAGGTGTACAGGTCATTTTAGTAGACAAGCTTTGCATATCTTCCATTCAGAAAGCAGGAGCTTCTGGGACACACCAAAGCAACAGAGGAAGAGGACGAAACCAACATGGCGAAACAGATATATGTGTCCAAGGTCTTCGCCATCATTACGGTCACCCTGACCGTCTCAGCCATCGCGGGAATCGTCACCATGATGATTGTTTACGAGGCTCAGATCGCCGGGATGGATCCAACACCCCGGCCAACCACCCTGCCCCCAACTACGCTCCCCACAGGCCCTCCACCAGACATGCGGCTTCCTGGGAACCTGGTGCCCAAAAGCTACAAGCTCTTCATCCAGCCTCATCTGTACCCCAGCCTTAACATGAGCGACGTCAACGAAACGGACCAGGTCAATGTCTTCACCGGGAACTCCACTGTGGTCTTCCAATGTGTAGAGAAAACCAAGACCATAATCCTTCACAACAAAAACTTGACACTTCTCGGGCTGAATGTGACCGACCTCGACTCCGGCAAGCTGCTCCCCTTTGTCAAGTACTTGCAATACGACGACTGGACCGATTTCCTCGAGATTCAGATGTCTGACGCACTTGCAGAAGGCGGAAATTATAGTTTGTTTGTGGATTTCCAGGGTGAGATATTAGATGACTTGGAAGGTTTGTACGTAAGCACCTACAACGAAGACGGCCTAAAGAAGTAAGTGAGAAAAACACATTTCATATACAGGGGCGCTTCAGAGTGACAAATGTTTCGATTGGTTCATATAGTGGCAATGGCAATTGCCATTTATATTTGTAGGTATTAAATCAGAAAGCAATTTACACCTGTGTGTAAGTATGTGTATGCACATGCCTTTGTGAATGTCCATTATAGATAGAAATAGGGAGCTATGTAAATAACAACGAAGGTAATTGGTGGTAAACCAGGATAAAACATATGCCACTGGTACTCTGGGCTCTGGTTACCTCACAAGGGTTTAAGTATAATTGATTCCAGACACGGAATTCGACAGTAAAGCCCTAAGGTACCAACCGCCTGGATGCTGGTTTCGATTCCTCCCGTATTTCCACCTGGGCATTCACCAGCAGATACCTTCTCTTCGCTCTGTATTTTAGTATTTTTAAAGCTCTGTTTCCTTTTCATCAGTCAAATGAACAATGGGACGATTTCTGGGAATTTTGAAACTCGCTTACCATGAAAAGGAGTTGTGTCCAATGTTATTATAAGTAGAACACATACAGCAGAAAATAAAGGATATAAAAAATACATACAAAACTAATCTAAATTAGATTGGATCTTAAACATGTAAAAAAAAAGAAAGATAATCAAGGTATTCCATACCTCGTCAAACTAAAATTATTGTATTCAGTATTATCAATGTTTAAGGACATTTCAAGGTTTGTTACACTTATATTGTTCCTGTGCTTTTTTGATCTCCAAAATTCAATAGTCTCATCATCTTTATCATATTGTCTATAAAAAAAACAGTGATATAATTATATCGTTGTTTACACAATATAATTTATACAATATAATTTGTATATATGAATTACATTGTATCATTATTGGTTGGATTGTTATTAACATTCGCAATCTAATAATTTTCAGACAAGAAGGTTTATAGAGCATGAACATAAAACAACTATGAATTGTTTGCTTGAAACATGAGGATAGCATTTGGAAACGTACAAGTTCATTGCAATGTAATGCTCATGTGATAATGATTGACCATAATTATAATGATGCCCATAAAGTGACAGATATGAGGGAATACATTCACACGGAAGAAACCAATCCCTACGGGAACAGGGTGTTTCCCCATTCCTTATTCAAACAGTTTTTCTTAGCTGTAGCTGTGTTTCTTGTTTTGTTTAGAGTCTTCCAAAGTAGACCTACCCATGTGACTGGAATCAAATCCAGTCGAGTGAAAAAGACACATGAATGTTTAATGTGATGGCACGGCAGCTTTAACAATTGGTAATTAATTGTATACATCTTCAGATCTAGGACATAAAGTCATGGCAAGTCAATTATATTTATATTAGTTCTTAATCACTGTTACAGTCTCTGGGGCCTGTAACTAAGGGCTTCAGTGGGGGCATCTTACGGCACTCCTAACCCCTAGCCCTCCAAAGAGCAAGGAATAACTCCCTACTGCTAATTAGAATAACTCCCTAATAATCAAGGAAGAAACCTTGGGAAGGAACGCAGAGTGAAATGGGTGGCATAATGCACAACAGCGTGATGGTAGCATAGAAGCAAAACTGTTAAAGTAAGTTAAAAAAATTATCAAATAGAAACGTAGTGGTGTCCGTCGCGGGTCTGACTATGTTTTTAATGTTTGTATTGAAAGAGGTGCTGGTAAGTGGGTAAGCATTTAGCATATATATGACCTATCTATAACATATCTACGACATGTCTTCAGATTCATCGCCAGCACCCATATGGAGCCCACCAGCGCCAGAAAAGTCTTTCCTTGTTTTGATGAACCGGCGTTGAAGGCTACTTTTAACGTCACCATTATTCACAGACGACCAACGACTGCACTGGGAAACTGGCCAAAGTTCGGTAAAAAATAAATGACAATGACAATACTACTATAAATATGCACTCGTGCTGACATTATATTTGAGAGTATCTCGTCCTCTCAAGACGTGTTACTGTGTAAAACGACTAATAATGTACATTTTCTTTAAGTGGTGACTGGGTTTACCAACCAACCCTCTGATTTCCCACTGTAGATTCGAGCTTTTTAGACGACGACTGGTCGGCCACCAGATTCTATCCCACAAAGCTGATGTCCACATACCTGCTGGCCTTTTCGGTCTCAGAGTTTCCTTTTACCGAGCTCGCCACCAAAAGTGCGACTATCAAAGTAGGTTTGCCACGAATAGGGCTTGTACATCGCAATGACAGCCTCCATTTCGGACGTATAGGAGCATAGGGGCGTTCTTGATTGTTATGATGTTTTAGTCATTGTTTAGTTATTAATTGGGACATTGTTTGTCATTATGGGGGGGGGGGGGCATTGATTTATTTGAAACTGACACATTGTTTCTTATAGCCTGGTCCTACCAGACTCTCGTACTTCATTTCATTTGCACAGAGTCTGGCCTCTCTCCATTGACAAACATTAACTCACTTGAAGGCGGGTGTCCTATCCAAACATGTAACCGTTTATACAGTTCAGACCACTTTAGATAGGCTATTAACCAGTATATTGTATATACTGTATATTGGTTGATTGAAAACCGAAGAGAAACCAGAAAATAAGTTCCAGGTTTCATGGCTTACCTTGAAACCTGGAAGGTAATTTATCCAGGTTTCATGCTTTCATCACTAAAATGTTGTATAAGGACATCAATATAACCAATGTGTAAACCTGCATAGGCTATACTGTATGTGAGTATATGTGTTTATTCATACAGACGTACGCACGGAAAGAAGCTATTGAAGCTGGACATGCAAAGTATGCAACAACAATCACTGGAGAGCTTCTCGACTACTACACATCACTATTCGGCATTGATTACCCTCTTCAGAAGTTGGGTAAGGCCCATGCATGAAGATGGGATGGCTGAATGGTTGAATGGATAAATGATATATGATGACGATATCATTTTTTAATAAAGGTTTACTCCTAATGTTGCAATGTGTAACATTTTAACTAGCTCTTAGCTACTTAGTAACGTTATCAATAAAATCACATCCTATAGCTGATATTCTACAAAAAACCTAGCAGCCCATAAACATATGGGCTGCTGATAAACATATGGGCTGCCCATAAAGCCCATAAACATATGGGCTGCTGGGCTGCCCATATGTTTATGTTTTTGATCCGAAAAAAAGTGCTCAAGATTCTAGATTTAGTTCGAACTTTGCCAGATTTTCCCAAGATTTAGCAAATAAACACCCCCCCGAAATGCAAGGCAATTTTCATGTCTAAATATAAATCACTGGATCTAATCTGAAGCTGAATCGTACATATAAATCTAAATCTTTATATATAAATATAAATCTAGAACTAGATAGCCTACTCAATCTAAATCTATATTCTATATCTAGGCCTATATCTAAATCTAAATCCTAAATCCTAAATCCAGACCCCGGACTAATTCGCATAAATGCGCGCACGGACAGCATTTATTTTTACATCTTACTCACGTTCTCACATCGGCAAAATGGCGAATTCTGGTAATTTGGCTGGTTATTTACTTACAACGTGTGGTTGTAGATGGGGTAACAGCAGCTCTGCAGATCTGATTTACAGAGACGGCGAACTATATTCTCACAGTGCTTTGGCATTGGTCCTCTGTCCGTGCACGTATTTCCTGCCGAATGCACGTTATGTCGCCACCGAAATAGGTCTATCACAGGTTAGGAGTCAGATCCAATTAGCACATTTATGAGAATTATCTGTCGTATGGATTTAGGATTTAGATTTGGGATATAGGATTTAGATGTTATATATATATATATATATATATCAGTATATTAACATATTTAACATATTTACTTTCTGCTGTCAACAGATCAGTTTGTTGTGCCGGAACATCCCTCTGCAGCCATGGAGAACTGGGGTCTAATCATGTATGATGAGTCTGCACTGCTTTTCGATAATGAAACCTCAGGTCTGAGGCAAAAAGAATGGATTGTGGAGATTGTTGCACACGAGCTGGCCCACCAGGTAAGAGAGTTTGAGTAACTCATCACACACACACACACACACACACACACACACACACACACACACACACACACACACACACACACACACACACACACACACACACACACACACACACACACACACATATATATATATAAATATGTATGTAATAATAATATATAGAGAAATATTTATATCCATTCTTCTCCACAAACAGTGGTTTGGAAACCTTGTGACGATGAGATGGTGGAATGACATTTGGCTGAATGAGGGCTTCGCCACCTATATGTCCAACCTGGGGCTCGCCCATGCAGAACCTACCTGGAACATGGTATGGAAAGATGGATCTGTTCCTTAATCAACATTTCTTTCTCACATCCTTTAAATCTTTGGACAACATTCTGCTTTAGTTTCACAACAGCTGCCAAATAGCAGATGAGAAAATTGTTTTTAGTTTATATTTATAAGATGGAATAAGTCTTTGTGTCCTGTGATGGAGATTTCTAGCCTATCTATGTATATGTTGACTCCTGTTTTGTCTTTCCCCAGAAACAAATGAACGAAATGAGCCAGCGACAAAATGCATTCGAAGTAGACGCTCTGAACTCCTCTCACCCTCTCAGCCCTCCCGCAGGTCACATCCAGGATCCTAGTCAGATCAGCGAAATGTTCAGCAGCATCTCCTACTTAAAGGTAGGTCACGTGACATATAATGGACATGCAGGGACAGATCGACAGCACTGTAGAAGACCGAGATGTGTTAGACATGGGAGAAAGTAGTGCGATGCTGATGGTGAACCTAGGTGCACTCCGTCTTGTTTCTGCAGGGCGGTGCTGTGCTGAGGATGCTGGAGGACCTGATGACTGAGACATTGTTTCATAACGGGATCAAAGTAAGGGATAACCTCCTACCTCTGTCGGCTAGCAAGCGCATTCATTAGATATTAAGATTACCATCTAGTGAATGGATCCTTGCTGTTGAACGGCATCAAACCAGAATTGCCTTCCAATGTTTAAGTTTTACTCTTGGACCCCTTACAACCCTTTGAGGACGTGCACTTATAAATCCAGTTAGTGTAAAAGCTGATTCAATCTTTACTTCTTTTGAACCTTCACAATGGATAGCTACCTGGCTAGTCCCTTCAAGGCAGAGTGTTCAGAAGTTTAAATGCTTTAGGATGTGTTATGTGTATCGTGTATTCCCTTTATTAATTTCCCTCTCCCTCACTCTCACTCTCACTATTTACTGTAGATGTATCTCGAGGAATTCAAGTATAAGAGCGTCGAAACACATGATTTGTGGGAATATATGCAGAAGGTAACTTCTACATTTATTGATGTTTCTTTAATGCTATCCTGTTTCTACACTGTAAACATGAACGTATAAGCTAATAATGCCCTGAGACAGGTGTATGTGAATGGTTAGCTGGGCACAATAAGTAAAATACATATATATATATATATATATATATATATATATATATATATATATATATATATATATATATATATATATATATATATATATATTATATATTGGGTTTTTTTCAGGCCTACGTGGAAGGTAATCGCGACGGTAATATTCCTGAAGTGATGAACACATGGACCAAACAGATTGGGTATCCTGTCATCACCATCAACACCAACATTGGAGAGGTCTACCAGAAGCAGTTCACGCAGGACCCGTCCATAGAATCAGGGTATGTTCACAGTGTCTGCTTAGAGACTGGAACTGATGGTTAAGGGCGCAGGCCATGGTAATTCTGCCAAGACCGAGAACAGTAAACCAAAGCTTGAAGATGGTTTACTGTTCATAATAAATAAATGCAAAATGCATGCTTTTACTTGCAAGGCACATACCTTGGAGATTAAGACATGTCACAGAGACGATTTCCCACTTTCAGGATATGCCTTGTTTCATTATACATTAGCATTGGCTTCCAAATTGCACCTTTATTGTGATGGAATCGTGATAAGAAAGATAATGATAACTTAAAAACATTTAATTTGATATAAAGTTAAGTTATCAGTAACCACATAACTTTAAATTGCTACTGTCGCCATGTTTTGTAATTGCTTGTTCACCACTATAGAACATGCATGTTACACAATTTACCACAATCATCTTTTTGTTTTATTTTGAGCATTTCATTTACATATTTGTCAAAAGTTGTTCTTGTTGTTCATTTGTTTGTGTTATCATTCCATTCATTTAGTCGGGTATGGCATATCCCAATCAGAGTTATGTCAAAGACAGCAGACCCCTCCTTTGTCTTACTGACCAACGGTAACCCAGGTAACGCTACCTACACGCACCTTTTTCTAAATGCATTAAACGCTTACATATTCCCAAGCAATATTGCAAAAGACAATATTGATGATACTAATAATGATAGGTATCCTCAGATACTCTGTTAATACCTCATAATGGTAGAATACATTTATTCGGATTTGCACCGATTGTAATGTATTAAAATTGTTGATCACAGCTAAACCAAGAGGCTTTTAAACCAGTGTATTATGAGTACCTGCATGCCACATCGTTGGCTTATTCTTGTGCATCACTTCACCTCACGTCATATGGCAAATCACCTTGGCATCGCTTCCAGGCAAAAGTGATTTAAAAGACTGCCTTACATACTGACCGTCGCAGCAGCTACATTATATTGTGCCTTCCCTTCCAGTAAAGAAGGATAATTTCCTCTCCAAGAAAGGAGAGTGGATTCTGGCCAATATCAATGCTACTGGATATTACAGGGTGAACTACAACCCAGAGAACTGGGAACGCCTCATGGATCAGCTAGAGAGGAACCACAATGTAGGTACCATGTGGTTAGTTTGCCAACTTTTGAACAGCGGATTAACCCAACTTTATGTTGATTTATAAATGACAATGTTTCTGTTTGCAGGCTATACCACTCATGAACAGAGGACAACTTATTGACGATGCATTTCACCTGACCAGGTATTGGTTTTTTCCAAATTTAAAATGATAGACTTATCCTATTATTTTTTCTGTTGTATTTATAGGCCATCAATTCTAGGGTACTTATCTATAACTATTATGATATTGTCTTTCATGTTGTATATTTTCCAAAATGAAATAAACTAAATAGAGTTGTTTTTGATTAACAACGGAGGACTTCTATTTTTTATAACAAAAAGCATCAAAAGTTTACAAGAAATGGGATCAAATGTCATCTTGAATGATCCTCAGGGCCAAAATGGTGAACGTGATGCTTGGACTGAACACCACTCGGTTCCTCCAGAATGAGACGGCGTGTCTCCCCTGGTCCACCGCCATCGAGAACCTGAACTACTTTGTTGAGATGTTTGATCGCTCCTTAGTCTATGGTCCCATGCAGGTTTGTGTGAATACACACACACACACACACACACACACACACACACACACACACACACACACACACACACAACCACACGCACACACACACACACACACACACACACACACACACACACACACACACACACACACACACACACACACACACACACACACACAGTCTCTCAAAACACTTGTTCCCATTGTGCTGTTCAGCCCTCACTATTAAACATCATGGTGTTCAGTGAGGCAGCACGACAGGAACGAGACCACCCATCTCGCGGCTCCTTCCTCAAACGAAGGGAAGAACGACTACGACTGCAATCCAGACGAAATGCAAATTGGTCTTTCTCTCTGCAGGCATATATGCGAAAGCTGGTTACGCCGCTGTACATGCACTTCCAGGACTACACAGACAACTCAACAATTCCAGTTGAACTTTCCCAGCAGTAAGATACAGTCTTTAAATACAATCTTGTGATGAAACCAGATAAGCTGATCCATGCACACAAAATGTACCTCCCGCTCCCGGGCCGGCTCAGGGCAGGTCTGCAGTCCTGTGAAGGGACAGAAATAGACATTCGATCATATCAAATCAAATCTGAAAACAAACCCTGTCCCATTGCAACAAAACTATCTAAAATATGTGAAATAACATTTTAAAGCAGTTGTATAGAACCACACACCACACCTGCTAAAGGTGCATATTGCAGTTATCTTACATTGTCGGTGTGCCCATGGATGGGCTTACGCAAGATAAATCTTGTCCAGGCTTCTGTGGTGTGGTGTTAACTTTATTAATTTTGCAGAGCAAGGGGAATGCTAATTAGCATCGTCCCGTAAGCTTCTCTCAGTTGTTTACGCAGTAGAAATGTTATTTTTTTTCAATGTTGATGGAAACCTGTATCAAACCTTTTGAATGGTTTTATAGACCTTAGATCATCGTCAGGAGGTCAAGCACCATCATTTAACATAAAATACCACGTTTAAGCTCAGAAACACATTTTGGTTTAATAGTGCTTCTCTCGTTTTTGAAAGCCTTGTCAACACGTACAAAAAGTTGGCCTCATAGCACATACTGGCATTGGCTTAAATCCTATGCCACAATGAAACGTGTGATTGTACATGGTAGGGCATTTGTCTCATAGCTTGCCTGAAGATTCAGGCCCTTGGGAATTCAGAAGATATCATACATTTTGCAAACATAGACACACATGCGTTTCCCAGCTCACTGGTCAGCTGTTATTGGTGCAAGTGACAATTTGCTCTCCACCCAGTGATTCATACGAGATGTTGCATTGAAATGTGAATTATCTACAGGCAAAATCAGCTGAATGCCATCAACTTGGCCTGTTCAAACGGACTCCGAGAGTGTGAGATCATGGCTGTCAAGATGTTTAGGAACTGGATGAGGAATGAAACTTACAACAGGTACAAAAAATATAGATATTTTTTATTGATATATATCTATGCATGCATTTAATACTATATATTTAAGTATGACTTATTGTACCTGTGTGTGTGTGTGTGTGTGTGTGTGCGTGTATGTTTGTCTGACAGCATCCATCCCAACCTGCGGCCTGCCATCTACTGCCAGGCGTTGGCCGCCGGGGGGGACATGGAGTGGGACTTTGCGTGGAGGAAGTACCAGGAATACACCATATCCCCAGACAAACACCTCCTTGCTCATGCACTCTCCTGCACCAAAAAGATATGGCTGCTTAACAGGTGGAATTTATAACCTGGTCTATGTTCAGAAACACCTACGATAAAAATGTCAGGAATAGAAATCCTTAACCCCCTTTCAATCATTCAACATTTCTAGACGTCTATTTCCCAGCATGTCCGGTCAACTACTTAAAAAGCTGTGGCAAGGCTGCTGATTAGTTTTATTACTATGCGACTCACTTCCTTACTGTTGTTTCCTTCAGATTACTGGAATACACACTTGACCCTGAGAAGATACGTAAGGCTGATGTTTTCCAGACCATTATGAGTGTTGGCAGAAATGCAGTGGGGCAGGGCTTGGCGTGGAACTTTATCCGTGCACACTGGGAAACCTTTTATGAGGAGTAAGTTTTTTACTTTTACTTTTTACTTTTTTTTATTATTATTTGTATAATCCTGGTCCAGCTTCTTGCTGATTCAGCCTTGATATCAACATCGTTATAATATTACATGGGAAGTATTCCACGACAAAAATGCCCAAAAGGTGTTGTGCCAAACACCTGTCACACAAAACTGACCTAATTGTAACTGCTGTCACAGCAAATTATTTATTTGGGAATGCTAGTTTCCACCCTCCCCCTAACTGTGGATAATTTATATATTTTATTTCACACAAAGCAATAAGGCCAGATGCACGTCCAGCTATGATTTTGAGCAAGGCATAAGACGCCATAAAAATTGTATTATGCCTTGGCCATAGCTGATAATGAGCTATGATAACTCGTCAGGTGCAAAGGTCTTAAAATCTGCACCGATTATTATCTAATCCTGTTATATTTTCCAACTGTTTATTTTGTTACCAGGACGTTAATCTATTGTTTGAATGCTTTTGAACACATGTGTACTTCCTGTCTCTCATCCCTGGCAGCCGTAGATCGGGTGCGAGTTATGCGCTTCGGGAGGTGACCCAGAGGTTCTCCACAGACTTTGAACTGCAGGAGGTGAGGACGTTTTATAATTTGACATTATATCTTAATGTATGATATTATGAGCTCATGACTCATTCACATTTCAGAGACAATCTGTTGACACATTGTATGAGTACTTGAATGGAATGTACATGAAATCATACTTTTTTTATAAGGGCTACAACTTATGGACTATCTAATGTTTGTTTAAAATGTATGTGTGTGTGTGTGTGTGTGTGTGTGTGCGTCTGGTGTGTATGTCTGGTGTGTATGTGTGTGTGTGTGTGTGTGTGTGCACGTGTATGTTTGTGTTTTCAATGCTTATAGTTGAGGCAGTTCCAGATGCTGCAGAATGCAACAAGTAACATGCTTATGAACCAGGCAATAGAGCAGACCCAAGCAAACATCCAGTGGGTCAAGGAGAACAAGCAAACGGTACTGGAATGGTTCCTGGCAGAAACAGCCTCCGAGGAGTGGTACAGCACAGAATCTTTTTAGCAAGCCTTGTATAGAACTGAACTTTGCACTTTCAAAAAAGGAAGATAAAAAAATGGAAGTTGACACTCTTAAGTTTACCTGCAGACTTTGAGCAAACCATTAAAATCCTGAGTGATCAAATCATAATTGTTGCTATATTTTTGTCAGACGCCAATACACTGTTTTACTTGGCAATACATGAATGCAATTTCATGCTGTCATCAATGATTCCAGGATGCTTAAATTGAGAGGATGAACCTACGCTGAGGGATCAATTATTTATCTATATTCTATATTTGGACCACAGGTGGAAGTCCAGCTTTATCTATAAAGAGTCATAATTTGTCAGAATTCATTGAGAAAATTATACATTTAAAGTGGCACAAAGTAAGATTTTGTTTGTTGAAGAAATTAGTATAACATGTAGCAATGCTGAAATATTTGTTTTTGTGTCTGCACATACTGAGGTTAATAATAAACCTGCACTTATCACTGTCATTAAATACACGCCTAGTGCGGTTATCACTGCCTATTTTTGTACTTTTGAAAGATATCTAGCTAGCTACATTTTCTAAGTAATTTCTCTTAAATCAAGCAGAAATCAAGACATAACGGTACTTTTTTATTGCAATAAAAAATGTTTAGTAGCAATGAAAACAATGTGTTAGAATGATGAACTAAATGGAAGAATTGGGTATAAATTTTTTTTTATAAAAGAAAATGATATGCAAGAATCTAGAAATGTTGTTCATAATGAAGTCAATACAAATGTATATCTATGATGTATATATTTCAATGTTCAATTAGTCTATGTAGGATTGTTTCAAAACAGCAATTATAAACCGCGTAACATCTTTTCACATGTGGAATTAAAAGCACCCGTTGCTGTTGATTCTCCACTAATCTTTCCCTGTGTTTCTATTTAAAGATTGGCTTATAGCCCGTTACAATGTTTAGTGCCTTATAAAGCTTCTATTTATAGCTTCTTCCGGAAATTGTATTATTATTAAGAAACTTGGTAGTTCTCAGTGATGGTGTTGCATAGATGAGTATGTTTCAATGTTTTATGTTTTATTACAGATTTATTAGTATTTTTTAACTTAATTTATATATTACAATGAATATGATTTCTACGATGCATATAAAAACGTTAACAATTCCACAACAGTTTCATAAATGTTCTCCCTTTCATGGCTTTGCTGTCTGGGCTTCCAGTCAATGTTATCTGTGTTTCTCTTTATGGAATGCCGAAAAATGTAATTGAATGGGTCCCATCATTATTGCACCGGGTACAACCCACAATACAACCTGAAAAATAACTCGGGGGAGGAGACAGTGGAGCTGACAACCATGAACCCAACCTCTTATCATGCTGAAGCCTAATCAAACAAAGTCTTTGTTTAAAAAGACAGTTGATTTGGCTGGAGGGAGTGAATCAGTGAAAGATCCAAATACTTGTCGAAAGATACAGAGGAGTGTCAGCCAGCGCTCCACGAGGAACTAGAACAACAGGGAAAGGCTCATGCTTGTATTTCTGCTTCATTCATCCTGGGAAACACAAAGCACAAAGAAAGGTCATGTTGTGGACTCAGGGGCATAACGTGCAGAAAACCATTTCACAGTCCCATCAGCTTTCCCCACATATTTGCAGCTGTATATCATACAGCTACACACTCAAACTGTTAAATACTGAGGGAATATTCAATGATGTCCATATGTTAAATATACACTAGTGTGTTGCTTTAAAAAATAAAACATGGGAAATAGACCCTTTTCATAGGAGTGTCATTGTAGGACAAACATGTGTCTCACATAACGCTTATTATGGGTTTGCTCCGTATAATGTACCAGGGCATAGGTAGTAGACGAAACTAGTTAAGATAACACACAATCGGAAAAACACACAATCGGAGTTTTGATGCACATTGAGGAAACACCTGCCTACCTACCCAAGGTTAATGTAGGGTACCCCTGTAAACACCTGTGTTAACCTCGCTATGATCGCTCTGGGAAAAGTGTCCCTGGACATGTTGACCACACCAGCGTAGTGGTCTACCACCTGTGAACTGGTGTATAAAGTATCAGACTCATAATCATTGTTATGAGCATCACATGGTCTGTCCTTCGATCACCACTGTGAAGGGGTCAGATTGAAGTCATAAGGTTGTGTTTACCCATTCGTCCTCCTCGGCCCCCTGTCCCTCTCCGCTGTTGCTCTGAACACCAGCTGCTTTGTTGGCCATGATTTTGTCCGTCCATGATGCGCCGGCATTTTCATCTCCAGCAAAATTGCACTTTGTTACATTACCGGCGTCCACCTGGGCTAACGAGACTGGAAGCACAGATTGAAAACAGCGGTCAGTTACGTAACAGATTACAATTGCATTCGATTGTGACCATCGCAATGGTTTCCCAACCGGGGGTCAATTCCACCATTCAATTTAAAACAGGTTTTCAGTCTAAGATCAAACTTTATGCCTTCCCCGGGGTAGGATTGCGATTGCAGAATAGTGAAAGCAAGATCTAATAAAAAGGTTTGAAACCACTGTTTTACAGAATTGCTTTGTCTGGCTTTAATCTAACATTTAAATTTGAGGCTGTTCAGTGTTAATTACGGCTCAGATAAGTTAGGTGAACCTATGCTAAGGGAAAACTCAAAGGAGTTCAAATCTGTCAGTAGGACTTCATAAAATGGTCAGGTCGATAGGTTGGGATGTTTTTTTGTGTTTGTTAACAAACGAAAAAAAAAAAGCACAGAACAGTAACAGTAAGACACGTGGAAAACCAAGGAAGACCTTTAACCTTACAGATGAAAGGGCTGTTTCCTCTGGTCTTGAGGCGTACCTCCTGGCCCACCTCCAGCTCTGTGTTCTCCATCTGGGCCTCAGGGTACCAGAAGGCCACGGCGCCGCCGCTGGGTGTGTGCCTGCTGGTTATCTCCACCAGCTCTGCCTGGTTCACCATGGCCGCCAGCTGTTGCTCCGTCAGACGGTCCGACTCCCCTTTGGCCTCCGTCTCTGCACAAAGGGACACATACCGTTACATTTCGGTATGCAGTCGGATGCTTTTATCCAGAAGCCACTGACGAGTGAATTCAGATGCATGTCATTAAGGAGCAATGAAGGGTTAAGCATCTTGCTCTAGAATACCGAGGTAGGTTGTGGACGTTGGGAGTAAACACCCTAGCCACTACTAGCTATCGTTCCCACGTATTTTATTTTTTTGGGAGCCTAGCAGGTTTAGGGATAGGGAAGTTTGGCAGCCCAGAGGAGAAGCTTGGTCATGGGCTGTGTCCGAAATCGCTCACTACTCGCTATAAAGAGGCCGCCGTTTTGTAGTGCTGTCCAAATATATAGTTTGAATCATAATACACTATTTAGTGGAACGATCGTTTCCCACAATGCATCGTGAAAAGTAGTGTACAACCGACGGTCACCAAACACAGACAAGATCAGAAATAATGGATCCATGTACCTTTTTTAAATACAAAAGGGAAAAGCCTAGCATCATCTTTAACTTAAACATTTTCGACGTCTTGCCAGGGAAGCAAGAGCAGCATGACTCACTTTCCTCTGTCTAGTAATTCTGTTTCTTCCTTTAATTAAAAAATATTTAAATGATCAATGAACAAATAAGGAAAGATTGATATCGTGTGGCATTTCCCCAGAGCTCTTAAAGGATATTTCAAGTATTATTAAGAAGTTTAAGATGGAGAATAGTTAAATAGGCACAAGACAAATCCATGAGTTGTGGCGTGAAAACATGTTGGGATATATGATTGGGATGAGCTGAGACGATGATCCCATATGGGGAACGCATTGCGACACTGAACACCAGGGCCCTTTTTGAGCTTGTCATGGAAAAGGGGTCCTTAACTGGTGCGTGAACTTTGGACTGTTTTTGTAGACAAAGAGTATTGTGAAAACGTCCCCCTGGACAGACTTAAAATGATTAAATAGTTGGACAACGGATATTGGCAAAGCAAGAGGCGGTTCCGCCTTTACCTAGCCCCTACTCACAAACCCTGTCCTTGCTTTGTGCAGAGGATCCCACGCGGGAATTCTTTCAGTTAGTTTTTCTTCAGTCCCTTTCCCTGCATCATTAAAGAATATATTTACTGGCGTGTAGCACCATAAAGACTGTGTTTCAAACCAATCATCTGTCTGCTTCTTATTTTGAGGGCTCAGGGTTTGCATATCCTTCCAACTTCCTGTAGGCCTAATTATCTTTTAATTTTTAATTGTTGGTTGGCTGAACAACTTTCCTGATCAGTACTTAATAATCAATAATAACTTACTGAAGGAGGACATTAGGTAACCAGTGTTGACCTTCCTGGTATCACTGAAATTCGGCTCGATTTCCTTTCCACTGGGGTCAAACCTTCGCTGATGGATACGGGTTGGTTTGATGTACAATGCATAGAAACGCACCTGCCAATAATAAAACAGTAAGGGACAGTTAAAACATTAAATGCTCAGGGCTTTATGTGTGGGCCAAAGAGTCGATTTGGGTCCAGCAGTCCTGCTATATCAAAGCAGAACTTCTGGGGGCAGACGGTTCAGAGCCTTGGCCGGAAACTAAAAAATACATGGGGCGGAGTTACGCCTTTTTTCCTGTTTCTTGCTGAGATATTGTACCCAAAAGTACTAATTTGCCCATCTGTAAAGCCTTCAGTAGGGGATTTCAATGTTTTTTCCTACAGAAAGCCTTCTACACTATATAGGCACTTACTTATCACCCCTGCGATGTATAGGTTTTCCTATTAGATACCTTTAGTTCCTTGAGTTGTCGTTCTAGTCAATCAGACGACAAGTTAATAAATTCCCTGGATAGATTGACAAACGGATGGGTGCAGAAGAAAAGTTATATAGTGCAGGTTTAAAATAAAGTACCTTTTGTTGTTGCCAATGAGGAGTAAGTTCGCTGATTGGTTATAATCTTGCAATTTTAGGACATTTGTTTATGTTTTGCTTTAATGATGAAGGTGGAATACAGCACTCTACCATTGCCATACCCTATTTATTCTGACACTCAAGACAGCCTATCTATCAGTCCGTACCTTCTGATTATTGACGTCGGTAATAACATGTCGGGAGACATCCAGAAGCATTCCTTCGAGAAGGACCCCCGGCCCGCTGGCGACAAAGGCACACGTCGTTTTCATAAATAAGTAATTTCAGAGACTGGACGGTTTACGAAAACAAACTATGTTCGTCCGATTCCTTACCTGTCAGATGCAGGGGGCCAAATGCTGTCTATTTTATCATTATGGACAGGTTTATTTTGCAAGGACGTGTTATGATAAATTCTGCTCATTTTGAGATTAACTGGAGTTCTTCAAATGCTTCTGGAATTATCGTCCAACTTCCTAGTTTTACAACTTTAAGTGCGCTCGTTTTGTCAAACGCGGTTGGCCTGTAAACAAATTATTGTGTTGGTGAACAATTCTTCTTGGACTTGTAGATCACATTAGTTATCCCTTTAGCACACATTGCCTCTGTAGAAGGCCTATGCATGCATATGATGAATGATTGAACATTTATGGATAGTTACAATTAACAACCTCATAACTACATATAGTCAGACAGACTGCCACCTGATTTTGAACATGTGAGATCTTAAGAGCCTCAGAAATAATTATGTGTAGGCCTATATGTGCTTTGATTCAAAAATAAAAGAAATATTCAGAAAATAAATAAGGGATATTTTCTTCCTTAAATGCATAAAGGGGTTATTGTGACAATAAGTACTCATCTTCCAGTGCTTCCCTTGCCTGTGAACTTTGATGTTTGTGCAAGGGTCTTCTGAGACAGTTTGTACTTCCTCTGCTCGACTACATTAGTTCTGCTCCAACTTGTTAATGGTCGGCTTGCATCTCATGGTCGTAGTAGGAGTGCTTCCCTGTGTTCGGGGAGTCAGTGTGGGTTGTGGAGCAACATCCTGTGTCTGTTTTGTCTTTGAAAAGCTGCCATGGGCTTGGGACACCCGGGTTAATATGGTGGACAACTGATCCAGTATAGGAATGGATCCAGATCTTGTCAAGCCTCCGTGTTGGCCTCAATTTATTCTAGCCTCTGGAGAGGGCTTCAAGGACTAGTGACAATATTGAACAATCTCTCTTATTGTTACATTGCAAGTTCCATTTCATTGTTAATTTTGTGTAGAAAAAAACCCACACTTATTGCCTTGCCTATAAGGATTTATTCAAATTCTAACCGACCCAACGGATAACATTAACTTCTTGACCCCAAGTAATATAGTCAGTTGCTGCTAGTTCTGGCATGCATTACCTTCTTCTTATTTCCCTGACGACATTTCTTATAAACTTTTCACATTGTCCATACAGTGGGAGTAGCGTCCCAGTTGGATGTTCATCCAGATGTTGCGTCGCTGTTCCCACCCGCCCGGAGCCTCCATCACCTCATACAAGCGCTCCCTCTGTTCCTCATGTTGCTGCAGGAATTTCTTACACACTGAGACCACACATGTGTAGGAGTGAGGAAAGAAAATGAATGAGAATATTTCGTTCAAAAGATTAAGAATATTTTAGGTTTTTTAACTGCCATCTCAACGATAAAGAAACAATTTAGTTCCACTAGCACTCTGGACTGACCTGCCACCATACTGGGTGATAATGGAGAGCTTATCCCAACCACCTCCTCCCTTGGGAACAGAGAAAAGAATTCTGATAGCATCTGGAGTCCGAAGCCACGACCCCTCCAACCACGGCGAACCAGGGTTGTGTCCAACACTGGAAGCAGGTAGCTCTGAGCGGTCCAGCTGCCACACAGGCTGCCTGTGAAAAACCGCAGTCTCGCAGGTTATAAACAGACTCTTCTGTTCTGTAAGTTAGGATTACCAACAGACTCCTCTGTAGAAGTAAGGACTAACTAGACTCTTAAGTGGAAGTTAACATTAATCACAGACTCTGCTGTGGAAAGGAGTATTAACAACAGAAGCTTCTGTGGAAGTTATGTTTATTCACTGGACTAGGACGCCTTACTACACATTAATACAACCCAAACAAATCAGTTTGCTTTCGGTTCACGGGATCTCTGAAATGCGTTATTCAACATGTATTCTTTATAGTAGAACAATAATAATGAACTAAACTATGAACAGAAAATTATATATATATCCCCATTAGGACAAAAAATAAACAGTTTTGTCATTGTTGTTTAAGTACATAGCTGCCCATTTTTGCTCTATGTTTATTTTTTCTCTTTGATGAAAACCACACACAGACACACCTTTCTGTTTGAAAGTATAAAAGCCCACCGCCTGGCCATCCGTCCACAGCAGCTTCCCATGTTCAGTCCGGGGGTGAGGGGAAAACAGCCGGTCGATGGTAGGGAGCTTCTCAAGCACATGGGCCAGGACGAACAGGATGACCCTCTCCATAGCCGACTCCACCTGGGAATGAAACAAACATATCAGGGGAATGAAACCAAGCACAAAACAACAATTGTATTATCGTTATGAAGCTTAGTAATAACATAACATTCAGGAAAAAAGTGTGCTTTATTTTTACTATCACACACACACACACATAGAAACACTTCTTCCACTTTATTCACTGAAAGCTTTTGTATTTTGACTCAAAGTAATGACAAAATTAAATCAGAGACAAACACGCAAACTTGCTCGCACATGATGTACCATCTTGCACACATATGGATGTAGCACATACACACACACACACACACACACACACACACACACACACACACACACACACACACACACACACACACACACACACACACACACACCATCACAAGTCCAGCCCTGGATTTGCTGGTGGTCTTCGTCGCATCTTCAACTGAACACCATTTTCCATGCAGGTAGAGAGCCAATACTAATCCAGAAAATAATAGTTAGTACATACACATATGTTTCACACCCTGTGTATGTATGAAACAAATTCCTGCATCTGTATGAGTGAGTTACAACGTTTGCATGCTATTATATTGTGCATACAACCATCGTCTGGATCATCAGGTGGGTGAAGTGCCAACACAGTGCAGTCAGATGGGTCGTCAGGAAACATGTGTAATCTGCTCAAATTGCTTTCCTTTATAGCCACCTGGACAGAACAACTACTTGAGTTTATGAGTGAACTAGAATGTTACGTGTGTGAAGACAAAAAACAACTGTTTTCAGCAATGACAGCAATTTCTACTATATAACATGCCGCAATATTAGGCATTCACGACTAACGTTATAGACAATATTTTGAACAACGAAAGTAAGCTTGACCAATCTGGGCTGCGCTGCACCTTTGTGTGATGAATTGTTTCGAACCCTTCATGGTTTTCATTGCTGCTTGAATCAAGTGAAGACAAGTAGTCTTCGGAGGCCGATAGTAAATCATCATAATCCACAGATGGCAAGAGGTCTATCGGATACATGGCCATCGAGCGTCGTCAACAACCAGCATCAATCCAGGTGCTTAGTTTATAATATCAGAGAAAGTAGCAAACATTTCGGTGTAGACCTCCACCAGCCAATCTATAACCCTAAAACAATTAATTTAAATTGTTAGATGTTCAGAAGGTGATAATATACGGTATAACGTTACAACAATATGCAATATGCTATTTTCGGTTATTTCCTGCAAAACAACAGCAACTGTACTTGGCCAACCTCGCCGTCACTAGATGTGTAGCCTTTGAACTGCTGGAGAACCCAGGTAAACTTCTCCCTAGGTTAGCTCCACGAAGTTATTTAGGCTTAGATGAGGAAGCTCAGTTTTATAACAGTCAATGCATATTTTTCCTGAATAGACATTCGGGAATGTTCATTTGAACAACATTCGCACCGAACTTCCTTGTTCTTTCCTTCCCCTAATCGAGTCAATAGATGTGGCCTGAGCACCACCTGTCGTCGGTCAGGGGTATAGTTCTTGTGTTATAGTTCCATGGGAAGCTTTAAGCCCGCCCACTCCCATTATTCAACCGGAAGTACTTTAAACAGTATACCAGTTAATGTATAATCTTGAATGTCGCCGTTTGTCAATTTATTGAATAGTGCATGCACGATGCTCTTTACTGTGGCACGGACGAGACGCTTGCCCCAGTGCGTGTCACGTCTTTTGCAATGTCGCTACATTCAGAAAGAACGTATTCAAACTGTAAGATTGATTTTGTTACACCTGTCAGACTGTCTGCATGTACAATGTAGTGTACACTCATGAATTGCACCGTCACGTTACTGTTTGTAAACAACCATTGACCACCTTCCAATGTGAGTGTGCATTGCGTTGCTCTCATTCCTGTACAGAATGGGGGTTTGAAGAAGGCAATCTCTGCCTTCACATCTGTGTGTGGTGAAGATGGGGTCTCAACAGGTGAAACTGTCAGGGAACAACATGGCAGGGATGAGTCTGTTCACAGGTCAGACTTTCAAAACATTCTTGCATACTTTTCTATTGCTTTCACCTACAGATGTAATGGCGTGCCACACACCTTTATGTTCGAAACAAGTTCCTTGCATTATTTCGACAACCGTACCATAAATATGTATGTGTAAACTAAATGTATAAAAATACTGTGCTCCTGTACAGATGTCGCCCTCCAGATGTGGTTGTGTTTCCACGTTGTGTGGAGGAGGTCAGCGCCCTAGCCAAGATCTGTTATCGTCACAACCTTCCCATCATTCCCTTCGGCACCGGGACTGGTCTGGAAGGTGGCGTTGGCGCTTCAAAGGTAACAAAAGTCAAAGTTACCATATTATCAAGGCGATTGAGTCGGTGGCGTGTTTGTGTTCGGCGCAGCATGGTATGCAAGCTCAGTTTGGTGTCAACAGCAGAACATGGGACAGACCTCAACGACTTTACATTAACAGCAGCAATCAGACCAATAGTAATACACATGTATAAATGTGTCAAAACAAATTACAAAGTGTGTGGGTGCCAGGTACGTCTTTGTTAGTTTTTGTTATTGTGTTCAGGTACATATTGTCATGCGCTTCCCTCAGGGGGGTGTTTGTTTCAGCCTCAGGAAGATGGACCAGGTGCTTGACGTCCACCAGGAGGATTTTGACGTGACCGTTGAGCCCGGTGTGACTCGCAAGACCCTCAACTCCTACCTCCGAGACACTGGGCTGTGGTTTCCTGTTGGTCTGTTCTGCATTTACTGGTTATGAAATTTAGTCTATGAATGACTCACTCAGGGTTTCTCCAGAGCAGTATAATCAATGTTTTATAGCATGCCAGCCTCACTAGGGCTTTTCTAAGCCCCTTAAAGCGTTCTGTGGCACACTATTCAGTGATTTTCTTTTTATAAATCATGACATGTGTCAAGCATGTAACACAGCTATTGGCCAGTTTCCCAAGTATAGCTGGGGATGAAGAGCAATCAATGTAAATATAGAGTCTAAACAAGTAATTAGAAAGTCATTTGAGAGGAGTAATATGCCAATGACTGCTGAATGTCTATAAATACTCACACTATAAATATCATCATTCAGCCACTGAATGACTAAATTCAGTAACATTCAGCCACATTCAGTCCCTTTAATCCTAAGCTTCTTGCAGTGAACTCACATCCACCTCATTAAAGGTGGTTTCAAGGTATGGGGTCGGTGGAGCACAAGACAGTGAGTAGTTCTGCTGCTTGGCGGGGGTCTTATATTTCAGACCCTGGGGCCGATGCGTCCCTGTGCGGCATGGCGGCCACCAGCGCCTCTGGTACCAACGCGGTGCACTACGGGACCATGCGGGAGAACGTCCTGAACCTGGAGGTGGTCCTGGCCGATGGGACGCTGGTGCACACCGCGGGGAAGGGCCGGCGTCCCAGGTAGCCACGTGAACAACAAACACTCTGGAAGGCCTGATGGTCCAAGGCAAATTACAATCTTATTATAAAGCAGCAAAAACAAATGAGTTTTTGCTGCTTTTATAAATTGTATGTATATGAGTTGCACATTTTGGGTTGTAACTTCCCTGGTGCCTTGGTTCAGATCCCTCCTCTCTGTCTCATCCCTGCAGAAAGTCTGCTGCGGGCTACAATCTTACCAACCTGTTTGTGGGGTCGGAAGGCACGCTGGGCGTCATCACCAAGGCAACGCTGCGCCTGTATGGCATCCCGGAGGCCGTGGTGTCCGCCGTCTGCTCCTTCCCCTCGGTCCAGGCCGCCGTGGACAGCACTGTGCACGTCCTGCAGGCCGGGGTGCCCATAGCACGCATCGGTGAGGAGAGAGGGCTCATGGCTGGGTTAGGATTGGCTGGTGGTGTGGCGAGCAGGGACTTGGCTGGCAGGTGTTCTGAATGAGACCACAGGGTTGATGGTGACTTAATATTCCTAAATCTTACAGAGTAAGTAGGAGAATAGGATTCAATGACTGAGGGGTGTATTTTACCATTCAGGATCAAATTCCCAATAGTCCCAATGATGTTGCTCCGAATTATAATTTAATATTCATAATAATGGTTCACTATTTTAAATAGGTGCATAATATGTTTATTGACATGTGTTAATCTTGTCATGAGTTTAGCCAAATCTAAGACGTGTGCCCGTGTACATGCTATCTATGTCTTTTCTAGAGTTCCTGGATGACGTGATGGTAGATGCATGCAACAAGTTCAACTCTTTGTCCTACCCTGTGATGCCTACTCTCTTCCTGGAGTTCCACGGAACAGAGAACAGCCTTGACGAACAGGTACGCACTACAGGTGAGTGTGTAACTGTGTAAAAATTAGGAAAAAGGCAGTGACGAGTCATTTCACTGCAGACAGAATTTTGTTCATAAAATCACCTATATAAGAAAGTGAGATAGATACAAACGTGTGTGTGTGTATGTGTGTGTGTGGGGGGGGGGGGGGGGTAAATCCACAGAGGAGATCACGAGTGCCAACGGGGGGGCAGATTTCCAATGGGCCCGAGATGAAGGGACACGAGCCCACCTGTGGAAAGCCCGCCACGATGCCTGGTATGCTGCTCTGGCTCTCAGACCTGGTTGTAAGGTGAGTCACGTTCACACCCACTGGGTCAAAGGACAGTTTACAGAGTGTTGCCTCCTGATGTGGAGAGGGGGCACAGAGTTTAATTTCTGGGTCATGTAGGATATAGCATATGGGAGCAGACTGCGGGAAGCCTGACACGACAGCCGATAAATAAACCCTTGAATGAAGGAGAGATCGATGTTAGACATTTTATAAGCATGTCAAAGTGTTTCAGCCTGTGTCATCCATTTAAGCTGCTTAAAGTGATGTAACCGTCACTTTGCCCAATTCAATTTCTCCAATGGGGCCTCACTTCTGTATGGAGGAATATCATTTTTGACATATTAGATTATACTATAAAATGAATTAACCTAACCATGGTAATCTACCTGATGTCGAAGTCCATTAAAATTGATTATATGATCAGTCAACCACAAGCACTACTACTTGCGTAAGCACTACTTTACTTTTTTTTTTTTTATTTGCAGAAATAAAGGAATGTATTTAACTTCAATAAATGATTGGGAGGTGAACAATCATAGACAAATCCACAAAAACCTCAATCTAAATAAATCACACAAAGCTTAAACAGCTTGCCGTCCATTCTCTCTTGACAGGAGAATGGACGGTATAAAACTTGATTGGGCAACTTTCCCTGACCTGTAAATTAAGTTTGCATCAACACAAGTGAGAGACGAGACATTCAATTGCTTAAACTTGGTGATGCTTTCGGTGATATGCTGAGTGTTCGACTGACTGACCGAACAACACTTGTATCTTGGCATTAACACAAGGGCACCAGGAAACCACTGCCTTCTGATTGCCTTAATTTTCTAAATTCAACTTTCTTACTTAAAGGGCTGCTATTTTATCACTAAGTGCAAGTGTGATGAGCCATTACAAGCCATTTTTAAATCTGCCATGCCCTGGGACTCACGGTGTGTGTGTGTGTGTGTGTGTGTGTGTGTGTGTGTGTACAGGCTTATGCCACGGACGTGTGTGTTCCTCTATCCCGCCTGCCTGACATTATAGTTGAGACCAAGGAAGACCTGATCCAGAATGGACTCACAGGTACGAGGAACCAAAGATTATCATACATACTGAGCGACAAGCAACGCTATGATTATTTTTGAGGGTTATTGTTTTTGTGTTCAATCAGTTATGTGTTCGTAATTGATTGATGTGTTCATAATTGATGGCTGCCATAAACTAAACACCTATTATTAAACATATATGACTAGTATGTAACCACCGATACAGAATTGTATCAATCCTAGCTCACTAGAAGCTCACATGTAACCCCCCTCTTCCGAGACCTCCACTGGCTCCCTGTAATAGCTCGCATCAGATTCAAGATGATGGTACTGGCATACAAGGCAGTCGATGGAACTGCCCCTGCCTACCTCCAAGCATTAGTAAAGCCACACACCCCAGCTCGATCCCTCCGCTCAACTACCTCAGCTGGACGTCTGGTACCGCCATCGCTAAGAGCAAGCAAAGGTCGATCAGTGAAGTCACAACTTTTCTCTGTTTTGGGACCTCAGTGGTGGAACGAGCTCCCTACCGATGTCAGGATCGCAGAGTCGCTCACCAGCTTCCGCAAAAGACTCAAAACTCACTTGTTCAGAGTTCACCTCGACTCTGCATAGAAACCAATGCACAGCCACCATTGAATGTTGTACGTCCATGCACTTGTACATTGCACTTATTCAAGGTACTTAATTGTGTAGCATCTACAGTAGCTGCTATCGCTGCTTTACACGGGGAATGGGTTAGCCTAGCGATTTTAATACTTGCACTTGGTTCTATGAACCTCTTTACTGTACCGACAGCGATATATTGTTTCACTTCTTATGACAAATGTACTTATTGTAACAAATGCACTTATTGTAAGTCGCTTTGGATAAAAGCGTCTGCTAAATGCCCTAAATGTAAATGTAAATGTAGAAGCAAATGTTTGTTTTCCATTGTGTTTACCGTTTCGCTTTCGCTGGATGCTATCTCGGGTGACCGCACCCATCTCCCTCCCCTCCCAGGACCTATAGCTGGTCACGTAGGCGACGGTAACTTCCACTGCATCATGGTGTTGGACCCAGACGACTCCGACGAGGTCCAGCGGGTCCACCAGTTCACAGAGAGGCTGGCCAGGTAATGGGTCACCGTGAGCTCATGGCATTGCTTCCTTCTTGTCCTCCCTTCATTCTCTATCCACCCCAACAACCTCCCATGGAATTTGACTCTTTCTTGTTTGTATTTGTATCACTTAACCTATTTAAAACAAAACCTCATATAGAAGGTTGGTCTGTTTGTTTTGGGAACAGGGGGGGAGAGTGTTTAGTTTATAGGTCACCAAGTTGTTGGATCAATAAAAGCAACCTCACCCCTGGCAGGTGTCCCACCCAGCTAGTGTTTTCAACAAGGTGTGTGTGTGTGTGTGTGTGTGTGTGTGTGTGTGTGTGTGTGTGTGTGTGTGTGTGTGTGTGTGTGTGTGTGTGTGTGTGTGTGTGTGTGTGTGTGTGATTTTGCTGAGACTGCACCACTCTGAGGTGCCTGCTGGAAGGCGTCGGTGGAGCAATGGGATTTCGCCACACGGGTCGATAGTGCACCTTGTCGTTACATTATCACCATGACTGCCAGCGCACATTGATTACAGCACTGACACATGGCCTGCGGTGGGACACGTCAGAAGCCTGAGAGAGTTTCTGTCAGAGCGGCAGGGTCCACCCTTCCCTCCCATGCGGCCAGCCCAAATTGTAGGAATTATAAATAAACCTTTTTTGCTTTGCCTGCTGAAAAGCAGAAATTGCTGCGTGTGCTCAGGATTGGCTTGCAAGGGACCCTAGTGATACCGACACTTGTCTCTTTAGCAACTCTCTTTCCCCCTGCCAACGTCCTTGCAGAATCTACCCAACGCATGTCTAATCCTCTAGAAACTTAATTTGTTTGCCCTCTCCTGTCTCCTACATACTCATCAAGAAATAGACGGACAATCATTCAACCATATAAATTGATAATTTTTGTGTGGTATTAATTCCGGCCCCTCCCTTTTGACATTTTATTTTGGACCTTAAATAAGTACGATATTGATTACATTCTCTGACCATAATAAAACTCATTCCCTTGGGGCTAACGCCTTTATTTGCTCATAGTGAGACAAATCTATGATGAGCTTTATACAACCTCAAGCAGGCGCCCCACCGACCCTGTCCCTCCCACCTCCAGGCGGGCGCTGGCCCTGGAAGGCACGTGTACCGGGGAGCACGGCGTGGGCCTGGGGAAGAGGGCCCTGCTGCGGGAGGAGATGGGCCCCGGGGCCATGGGGGTCATGCAGAGCCTCAAGGAATCCCTGGACCCCAAGAACCTGATGAACCCTGGGAAGGTCCTATAAAACTCTGCCCTGTTTTACTGGTGATTCAAGCACAGAGGGTGGGCTGAGGGTTTCTATGCCGTTATTTCATGTGTGGGTTAAACATGAGCGCTCTTTCTCTTCCTCTCGCTCTCTTTCTTTTTCTCGCTAATTTGAGTTTTGTTGAATTAGATGTAATTTATGAAATATTTGATCCATCCACTTCTGATCATTTTGTTTTTTAGGATCATGTTTTTCTGTTGTATCCTTCTTATTTAACTGGTTATTATTACGGTACTACTTTGTGAGAAAACACTGTCATACTGGTGTCGACTTGCAGTACAACGGCGGCTTGTAATAAATAATTGGGCTTGCATAAATGGTCAAACAACGTCTTGTAGACTGAAGGGATATGGTGCAATACGTATATGAGCCAGCAGGGGGGAGCAGTGCGGAGTTTTTATCGGTCAGATCAGGTCACTAAGGACAAACTCATTCTTAAAGTTGTCATTCGGATTATATGCAGCCAAATACTATAAATTCATTCTTTTTTCTTTCTTTTTTGTTGTAAAATGTTTGTTCAATTTGACACGAAACAAAAATAATAAAAAAATACCTCAATCATATTTCTCATATTTCTGTTGTTTTGGAGTAAAAACAGTAACATCATTATGATACCCCTCCATGAATGGGACCGATAGACATACTGAATCACGGTCAGCTGTTGAATAAGAAACATAAATAAGGTCTTTCGTGTAGGCCTTCGCTTGTAGGCAATAAGGTATCAGGTTTATTATGAGGGTAGACACGGCACCATTTATAGATTGGGCTACAGCGGATATTACGCCTACAGACGCACTTACTTGGCCATAGTTTTGCTTATCGGGTAGCACTAGGGCGGCTGCAGCAACCTGCGCAAATCAACTTTTATTCACTAAAATACTAAAGCCTCAGCCACCCAAGCTAATATAGAGACGCAGATAAGATTACACCCAGTTAGGCTAATCCTACACCAAATATGCCAAGCTTGTAATCCCAATTATTTCTCAAATGATAAAAAGAGAAAAGATATCTGTGATATATGCCTAATGCTCATAACCGTCTACACGAAAGATGATGCGTCGTTGGAGTAGCCTAATGTTTCCTCAAACAGTAAAATCAAACGGTGTGCTCTCCCTGCTGTTCACATTGTCTCCGTATATTTCTTGTGTATTAATGATCTGAGTTTGCGCACTGGACGCCTCCATTGTCTCGCCAGCAGTACCCGCGGCGGCGCGGGGCGCGGGAGCGAGAGCGCGCTGATTTGAGAACGCAGGGGAGCGGCGTAGTCCTACAGTGACCCGAATCAACGACAGACGACAACGGGGGGTGGGGGGGAATCCGAGGGACATACGACAGGAACAACAACAACAACGACGACGACGTTCGGGATCGCAATCGGCCAGCGATCGACATCGGCGGTCCTCCAGCAACAGTTGTCGGAGGACGGCTGAGATCTGCTGAAGGGAAAGCCACCAACACACGGTAGAGGAGAACTGGGCGCACATTGCGGTTATACGACTGGATGTGTTGTGCTTGTCATCCCGGCTGCTTGTGTTGTGGATCTGAGGAGGCTGTGCCCTGTCATTCGCGAGCGGTACAAACGTGTTGCTGCGTGCAGCTGCCGACACGATACACACACACACACACACACACACACACACACACACACACATACACACACACACACACACACACACACACACACACACACACACTGTCTGATCATTATAGGGGGGATGTGGGGATCACCGCAACATAACAATCTCTATTTATTTTAGCCCAAGCCGAGCTGTCATTCAGCATCTTCCGCTCGAGGTTTATTTCCCGACGTGGTGGATCGCGCAGCACTCGGGAGGGCTCATGTTTGCTTCAACAGAGGCACGGGCCGTTCCGTCTGCCGCGCGCTACAGCTGCTGTAGTCAGACTTGACAACCCGCCGCGGACTGGATTCAGAGCAACAGCAGCCGCTCCGTTGGCTGCCAAGGGCCGAGAAAACCGCTGCAGACAGACTGCCCGACAGACAGGCGTGCCAGGAGGACAGGGAGGGGGCGGCAGCCGGCGACAGCTCTCTCGACCCCTTCTGAGGATCGAGCCGAGCCCCCCTCTCTTCGAGAGCCCCCGCCCGTCGTCACCTGGGGGTGCACTTTGGATGGGGGGCAAGCAGAGCACGACCGGGCGCCCCCGGGGCGCCTTCCCCGGCGTCTCCACGGACGACAGCGCCGTGCCGCCCTCGTCCCACTTCGGCCACTACCGGCCCAGCGGGCCCATGGGCCTGCGGAGCCGCTCCGTCAGCTCGGTGGCCGGCATGGGCATCGACCACGGGGCCGCCGTGCCCTTCGGCTTCTACGGCCCCCGGGGCACGGACTCGGACAGAGCCGTGGGCGGCGGCGGCGGCGGCGGCGGCGGCGGCGGCGGCGGCGGCGGCGGCCCCAACGCCGTCGGCCCCCACGGTAACGGCTACGGCCAGGAGAACGGCGGGGGGGGACACCACCACCACCACCACCACCACCACCACCACACGGAGAGCGTGCTCTACCTGGGGTCCCGGGGGTCGCTGGCTGACACCCTGCCCCTGCACATTGCCCCCCGCTGGTTCAGCGGACACACCGGTAAGTGCCTCCCTCACCTGAGGTCCGTCCGGCGTGTCCCTCCGGCGGGACACGCCGGACAGACCTCTGTTTCACCCCGGGGTCATGACACGGATGGGGAGCGGCAGAAAACATTGCATACAACTAGACAGACATGACAAACAACTTGACAGACAACATGACAGATAACCTGACAGACAACATGACAGATAACATGACAGATAACATGACAGACAACATGACAGACAACATGACAGATAACATGACAGACAACATGACAGATAACATGACAGATAACATGACAGATAACATGACAGATAACATGACAGATAACATGACAGACAACATGACAGACAACATGACAGATAACATGACAGACAACATGACAGATAACATGACAGATAACATGACAGATAACATGACAGATAACCTGACAGACAACATGACAGACAACATGACAGATAACATGACAGACAACCTGACAGACAACCTGACAGACAACATGTGCAACAAATACAGTTACTCTCCTTATCGTAGGGTGAATTGCATTTCTTTTGGCCGACTGTTTGACAGACTTGCAGAACATCAATCCCCTTGACCGAACCAGGCTCTGCATGAGAAGCCATGGTGTGTGTGTGTGTGTGTGTGTGTGTGTGTGTGTGTGTGTGTGTGTCTCTGCCATACAAACAGAGCCCTGCATAGGTCACCCTGTGTGTTATATTGTGGAATGACACCTGTAAGCCTGCTGACAAATCTGGCTGAGTCAATTAGCCAGGCGATTAGAGAGGAGAGAGGAGGGGGGGAACGGAAGGATGGGTGGAAGAAAAAGAATGGAGGCGGGCAGGCAAATTAAAAGGCAAAGGAATGATGAGCGATTCAGTCTAAAGAGCGACGGTGTCTGGGGAGCTGGACCGCCTGATAGAGACGAGCGGAGAGAGGGATGAGAGATGGGGAACTGGAGGAAAACAGGGTGGAAGAGGACAACATGGATGGATGGATGAATGGAGCTGAAGGTGTGGAAAGGCAGGAGCAGGAAGTATGGTCGTTGTTATGACCGGCTTACCATTGGTATTAACACACACACACACACACACACACACACACACACACACACACACACACACACAGATGTGTACTACATGCTACTTACTGAGATGTAAGCTGAAATGCCCACAATGCGATCATCATAAATATTTGACAATAATATCTAGATCACAGACACGGCAGTAGGATTGCATGCCTACTGGCATGCCTGTCCTTTTGCCCTTAACTCATTTTTCTCCCACACGTTCCCCCTCATCTCAAGTTAGTTACACCCTCCTTATCACACACACACACACACAGGCACGCACGCACGCACGCAGGCAGGCATATCCAGATCCCAAGGCTCTCATTATGGTGGCAGTGACCAGTTCACAGCAGGGGGAGAAAACAGCAACTCAGACGTCAACATCCTGACTATCCCCCCCCCACCCACCCACCCCATCTCTCCCTTCATCACCTAGCAACCGTGATATGCTTTAGCAACAGTAACGCCTCAAGGGAGCGAGAGAGAAAAGCAGAGACGTCAACAGTGTTCTGGCTGAGGCAAGACGACATGACCGAGGGGAGAGGTTAAAGAGATTAGGCTCTGTGCCAGGTCCTTTGGGTGGTCCAACCCAAGGGTTATTATAGTCTGGATGTAGTGAATCGAGGAAACCTGATACACAGGTGTTGCAGACACACTCACATTTGGAGTCAGAGCACTCGTTCGCAGTCCATGCAGTCCAGACATCGCAGTATGTCATAAGTCTATCGTCGCTCTATCGTGCAGAAGTCCAAACACGCGCAACAGTCGGATGCTGGGTCGTCTCAGATGAAAGAACTTCATCATTTTGAGGATATGTTCATATTCAAATGCATTTAAATAAGGGATGATATACGGTATCGATCGACTACCAACATATGCGCCATGTCAGTATGGGTAGATGGCCTACAAATTACAGATATCGACAAGAAATGGCGGATATCCACTACCTCCCCTAATGTTCTCTTGCAGCTGTGTTTGTGCGCCAAAAACAACCATTGTTGAACCACTGATTGAAATATCGGTTATGGTCTATGGTAGCTTACGAATATTGGTATCGGCCAAAGAAATGTCATACCGGTATGACATGTCTAACCCTAATCAAGGCGCAATTTAAATCCTTTGACCAGGGATTTCTGGTCGGTCCAGTTTCCCTCATGCTCTCCCTTCATCAATCATACAAACCATGTATCTATGCTCATTCATGGGGTAGTGATGTCTGAGTGTCAGCCGATCCACGGAGACCAACTCCTTAGGAAGCCCAGCCACACCGTTATGGCTGGACTCGTACGTTAAATATGCCCTTATTGCGCTGAATCGGTAAAAGTCAGGCTCGTGTTGGTAACATTGTGCAATTAGGATAATAAGTGTGCATAGAGTGTGTGTTTGATGTACGTGGGTCTGCCAGAGGAAGATGCTTGGAAGAAGATATTTCGGGCAATCATCACAGGAGAGAAAATAAAGTCTCTTTGAAATTCAAGACCAAGGTCGGCTTATGCAGATGTGTGTGTGTGTGTGTGTGTGTGTGTTTGTGTGACTGTGAGGGTGTGTGTGTGTAGGTGTGTGTGTGTGTTATTTGTGTCTGCATGTGTGAGAAGAACATTTATTCTGGTGTTAAAAGCAGTGTTTACGCGGCTCATGTTAATTATAACACAGACCAGGTAGAACCTTGGCACTGCATTTGCAGTGCAGTGTCAAACACACACGCACACACACACACACACGCACACACAAAAACTGCTCTACAATACTGTCTTCCTTCAGCCCCCTACAGTGGAGGTGAAGCAAGCCACGTTTATGCAGATTAAATGGCATCAATGATTCAGTTATGATAATGGATGGTATTGTAACTTTCTCTTCCGTTTGATATAAAAAATGTTCTATCGTTCTCTCTCGCTCAGTGCCTCTGGTGGGAGTCTGAATCGGTGTTCCCATATTTGTGAATAGTGATCATATTGTAGTGTGGGTGTGGGTCGTAGGGTGTCTGTATGCTTTACAATGGTGGTGATGATGGAAATGCAATTGAAATGGGGCAGTGTGAATACTGCATAATGAAATTATACAATTATTCAATCTTTTTTTATTTGTCATCTCCCAGTATGGAGATGACAAATCATTAGGTTGTCTAGTTTTATATTTGTTTGCATGGTTTTTTAGCCAAGATTACGCAATACGGACTGGAATGTATACGAAAGCTTGCCGATTTCTAAGGCCATTTACGGTGAGCTCATTCAAGGATACCCGCGGTTGAAGTGTGTTTGCTTTTTAAGTATAGCTGAATAATTAAAATAATCGTTCATTAATTAAATTGCCAAAGTGTCCCTCCCACCTAATTTATCATTTTGGAGAACATTGACCCATCCACAAAACTCATGAGAGGACCAGAATACATCAGTGAATGAGTGTGGATCAGCTGCACTTAATATTCAAATACAAGTAGGCCGAGTTGGTCACATTAGAGAAGGGTGGCAGACTGGGAGACAGACATACTGACAAATAGTGAGTCATGCTAACTGTCAGATGAATAGTGAGACAGACATACTGACAGGCAAATAGTGAGCCAAGCCGACTGTCAGGTGAATATTGAGACAGGCATACTGACAGGCAAATAGTGAGCCAGTCTGACTGTCAGGTGAATGGTGAGACAGGCATACTGACAGGAAAATAGTGAGGGGGCTGACTGTGAGGTAAAGAGACAGAAACAGACAACATGTGACCAGCCAAATATGACCTTGGATGAAATACCCATGAATTGCAATAATGGCCACTTATTAGAGGTATGGAGTTTACCATCAGGTCCTCAAAAATCCTCTCTCTTGGTTGTGACCATCAGCTGATAGCAGTGACTTAGGATTACAAGGACAGCACAAGCTACATTCACCCATTTTTATTCTCTTGCGATTTTTTTCAGCTCAAGTGAATTATGAGCCTTCACATCCTCCCCTAAAGTTGATTAGTCAAACTGCTGTGGTCAGTTTAACACTGGCCAATCGGGGGGGGAGGGGTGCAAACAATAACTTTATTCTTAATGCCACCTAAAAGAGAAGAGCTGGGTCAGACCTCATAAATTGCAAACCGTAGTTCTCAAATTGTGCCACTTATGATTCATGGGGGTCTGGAAACCAGCCTATTCACTGACATCATTCTTGAAGAATTCCTTGTCTGACAAAATGCGTCCAAATTGCAAACACGGCCCCCACTACATAAGAATGGGATAGTACAGGAATACAGCTAACCTTACCCAACCCTAACCCTAACCCTAACCGGCAATGGATAAAGCCCAGTCTAAGAGTTAAGGCATCCTAATGAGGATCAAGAGATCAACATACAGATCAGGGGTTGAGTGAGACGAGGCTGTGTGGCTGGGTCACGGTTCAGAGCCCAGATCCTTTTGGCCTAGCAACAACCTTCTTAAGAGTACAACGGCACACTTTTCCAAGCATTATGTCATTGCATCCCTCAAGTCCGTCCCCAGATTCATGAAGGGAGCCCTCCAATCCCTAAAACGGGGGTATCATAGTCTAATCACCTATCCCATGTGTTATTGATATGACCTATCGACATGGCATCAGCACATGGTCAATACCGCATTCACACCATGTGCTGCTCACCAATAAAATGTATCCTTGCTGACCCTTCTCCCTGGTGCATTGCATCAGAGAAATGACTTCATTTTATTGCCAGGGTCAGACCAGATAGAACTGAAGAGTAAAGTATGCAATACAATGCTGTACAATAAAATACAATACGATATAAAAACATTTGAGCAAACAGGTCTTAAACAGCCAGAGTCCTTACGGGTATGGCAAGTTCAATTTTAATCTAACAGTATTGTATGTATAACTGTTAATATGCATTCAAGTTAATAGACAATAGCCATGTGCTGTTATCACTAAAATCTGGAAGCTTGAGAGTTTTCTTTTTAATACCTGCACAAATTCTTAGTAAAACACTGTTCTGTCAATTCTTAATGAAACACTGTTTACTGTTTAGTCTCAGGTAAACAAACTCAACATGATGACTGTTGTGTCACAACAATGCCAAACACACACACACACACACACACACACACACACACACACACACACACACACACACACACACACACACACACACATCTAGTCCCCTGGCAGCAGCGTCCGACACACAGTGGATTATGGGATGAACCGTTTGCTCCTCTTTTTTTTACAATAGTGGGTGTTATCTCCAGCCTGTGTGAGGGACCATGTCAGTTCACACACCCATCAAAAGTGCAAAGCAATTACTCAGCCACCTCATCTCTCTCTCTCTGTCTCTCTGCCTCTCTCTCTCTCTCTCTGCCTCTCTCTCTCTCTCTCTCGCTCTCTCTCTCTCTCTGTCTCTCTGCCTCTCTCTCTCTCTGTCTCTCTGCCTCTCTCTTTCTCGCTCTCTGTCGCTCTGCCTCTCTCTCTCTCTCTCTCTGTCTCTCTGTCTCTCTGTCTCTCTCTCTCTCTGTCTCTCTCTCTCTGCCTCTCTCTCTCTCTGTCTCTCTGTCCTTCTCCCACCGAAACGATGTTCTCACATTAGGGGACATAAGCAGATCTTCCACTTATATTCACCGGAAGCCGTCACTGTATTTTGACTATTTTGAAGTAATGAGAAATAAAGTCAGAGATGCAAACACACAATCAGCTCACACATGTACCATCTTGCCCACACATGAATGTAAAACACGCACACACACACACGCACACACACACACACACACACACACACACACACACACACACACACACACACACACACACACACACACACACACACACACAAGTGCATACTCCTCAGACTGTTCTTTCGGTTCATTCGACAGAACAGAACACAAGAATAAAGGGCCAACCTCCGGACAGCCAGCGGTGGTTGTGTTGAACATGACAAGGTCACGTTTTTGTTGAAGGAACACACAAAGAGAAGGGACATCTGTAGCTCGGAAAAGAAGAATCTGGTTGCATGCAGAGATTTAAGAATATAGGTCAGCAGCGTTGATTTGTTCTCCTCACTCTACCTCCCTCGCTTCCTTTTTCTCGCGCGCGCACACACACACACACACACACACACACACACACACACACACACACACACACACACACACACACACACACACACACAAACAGAATCACACACATGGCCTCTGTTTGTCTTCTCTTCCTCTGTTAGCTCATCACAATGGGTACTCAAAGGAATTAGAGATATGGGCACACACACACCGACACACACTAATGTGCACACACACGCGCACAAGCTCAGACAACATAGATTAAACCATGAACATATTGTCCAGACCTGTAAAGTAGGCAAAGGTGTATGACAATAATGTCAGCCCATCCGTCCATGAACGCGGACATATTCAGGACACCTTAGTGTCAGTGACAGCCATGTTGCTGCTTATCCCCAATGCTTGTCATGACCGACAATCCCCTGTGGAATTCACTCACACACACACACACACACACACACACACACACACACACACACACACACACACACACACACAAAGACTTGCACTAGCACATCTCACACACACACACACACACACACACTTGCAAATGTCACATTCACCACAGAGTTGACACATTTCTTTGTCAGATCTCCCTAGCCTCTACCACCACACACACACACACACACACACACACACACACACACACAGACACACACACACAAATGGCAGTTGAGAGATAGTCATAGGGCCATAGCTTTTGGGAAGACAAAGATTTGCAACAGATTTTATACAGATTTCATAAAGACTTGATGCAGATTTTATAAAGATTTGAGACAGATCCTCTGTCTCAAACTTCCTCATGTCGCAAAACCTCACCTTGTATCTTCACGGCTTGTGAATGTTGTATTTTGTTGTTATTTGTTGTGGAAAAAGCGATCTATAAGCGGTGACCTGAAGTGACAATGTCTTCCTCCTGTTTACAAACGGTGACCGGCCAGAGGACCACAGACAGAAAATTACATTGAGTGCCGTAGGGGCTGGAGCAGAACAACGGAAGCCCGATAGATGTAGGAGTTATCTGTTCACCAGACAGACAATGCTTTTGAGTACAAGAAAAACACAGCAGCCTTTCTGTCAGTAATATGAAAAAAAATGAATTATGCTGGCTGTGTCCTTTTTCAGATAAACCCTTCAACTGCTAAGAAAGCAAAGTTTAAGCCTAGTCTACTGAATTGCACTTGGTTTTTTCTTTCCTATCCAACAATACACGTCAAATTAGGCTCTGAGAAAGATGCAAAATGGCCGCCATCCTTGAGTCATTTAACAGTTGAATAGCTTGTTAATCATTATATTTTGTAATACTGATGGTCGTTTGTTATTGTTTCTGAATTCTTTACTCATAATCGACTTGAAATGTAATATGCCGCCCCACACAGTAATTCAACAGCACTACAATAACATTACCTTTGTCCTTAATGTTCTGCTGAGGAGTCTGCCGAGGTGGACTGCACTTTTCCTATCTAAACTATTATATAAGTATATAATTGTATCACATTGTTTGATACGTATGCTTGCAGTTGTTTTTGTTTTAAGTTGCAATCATGCGGTGTCTCAATCTTCGGCTAGCTAACTGGATTTATGAGTTTGAGTTTATTATTTAAACCACGATGGGGCTCAGGGCTTTAAGCCGCTCTGCCCTTCTCCTTTGGAACACTCTCCCACTATCCATCCGTAGGAAAGAGTCTCTCCCCACCTTTAAAACCTCCATCAAACTCACCTGTTCCGACTGGCCTATCCCACTTAACTCCACCCACCAGCCAATTTAATGAATATGTTGCATTGTTTATTATAAAAATGTGTTTGTTTAAGCTATTTCTGTTTAATATTGTAATTTGCTTGTCTTAACTGTAAGGTGACCTTGAGAGTTTTGAAGGCGCCCTGAAATGAAATGTATTATTATTATTATTATTATTATGGTCAAACTCCAGTCGCACAGACTTTTTTTTCCGGGAGATACCTAAAAGTTAAGCGGTTAAATGGTGGTTTAATTTTATACTAAGCTTCAAAACATTTTAATTTGTTAACTGTTTCAATCTAAATGTCTTTGTTTAATTTGTGCTATGAATGGGCTCACATTTTTTTATATTGTGGGAGTTTCAATTCACAGAAAAACGACCTGTGCTACTTTACTAATGCATAAATCTTTTAAAAGACTTTAAAATAATGCACTTTCCTTGTTCTAACACAAGATGTGTTATGAGTTCAGAAAACAAAATATATTGCAGAAAGTGATCATGTTCAAGGTTCAAGGTTACAACAACCAAAAGTCAAGCATTTGAATAATATTAGTTTTACTGGATATTTGTTTTGATTTGAACCACATCATGATTGCATGGGTACATCCTGACAACAATCAATAGATAAGAAATTAAAAAATCATGCTCTGACCAAAAAATAGTAAATAATCTCTAGCTGTTGCAATACAAGCTAGGCAGACCGATTGCTAAAACTAGCATACTCCTTGTGCGTTTTTGGAGGAGTGGCATCAGAAGGTGCATCAGATTTATTGGTTGGATACTTTCAAAATCTAGCCTACTCTAGCCTAGCAGGTTCCTCCAAGTCAAGTTGCCTAACCAGGTTTAAACTTGTAGCCCAACAAACAACAAAATGTATGTGAGCAGATGGGTGCTGCATTGCCTTGTTTACCAAACCTCAATCAGGCCTGATATTACATAGACTGGATTTGCAGTTCTCGATTTGGGAATCAGAGAGGCTCTCAAGGTCTCTTTATCACGCTCGCTCGCTTTCCTACAACACATCATAATGTAACCCCTGGTGCCTGCTGAGGAGGACAGAACCAGCAAGTCTTCCTGTCTCACCGTGGCCCCATTCTTTCTCTTCCTTTCTCTAATTATAAATCCTCGACTCTCTCTCTCTCTCTCTCTCTCTCTCTCTCTCTCTCTCTCGCTCCCTTGCTTCCTCACTCAGAAGGCTCTTCACTACTTTTTCCTGCCATTACCTTCTTGGTTTCTAAAGCTGAAACAGGACCTTGGCTAGTAGTTTGGTTTGATTGACCAGAGTGTTTTTTGCCCTTTGCTAGTAGTTTGGTTTGAATGACCAGAGTGTTTTTTGCCCTTGGCTAGTAGTTTTGGTTTGAATGACCAGAGTGTTTTTTGCCCTTGGCTAGTAGTTTGGTTTGAATGACCAGAGTGTTTTTTGCCCTTGGCTAGTAGTTTGGTTTGAATGACCAGAGTGTTTTTTGCCCTTGGCTAGTAGTTTGGTTTGAATGACCTGAGTGTTTTTGCGACATTTACTGTAGCTGATCTCAACGCGGCCCCCAAAAATTGATCTCATTTCATGTAGAATATATTGTCCCCGTTTTGAAACAGCCTGGTACCCATGTTGCGAATGAGGTCTTCCTTATATGTCCATCAAGTCACACTTCTGATGATGCTGCATATTCATCTCTGATGTTTCATGAATTTGCATCCCCACCCGCCACCCCTCTCTGCCTCCTACCTCATGCAGGCGGCTCGATCCAGTGATTCATCTCAGCTGGAGCTATGTCGTTTGTCTTTAGACAGTCAGACACATAAAACAAATTGAAATACAAAGTTAGGTTGATGCGGTTCAATGTTGTCGTTTTTTTTTGTTCATTTATTTACAACCCTATCAATCTGTATCTGAGAGAGTTTTTAGCGTGTTGTCATGCTCTTCTGTGCATGCTGGTTTGATTAAGACAGACTGGAGGACCTATAGACCTAGGTGGTCCTATGGATGTTATTGATTGTTTATTACAGCCTAATACTATTATCCATCCGGGGTTGGTCCACTAAGTCCTCTGATGCCTGCAGGGACTTACTGGACGTGGGGGAACAGACGTTTTTATTTTGGTCATCAGATGTTGTGTTTTCGATGACGTCAAATCACTGAATATAAACTTTAGAATATAAATCTTTAGGCCTTCTCTACTGATATTAAATAGTACTGTATCTCAACCAATCAAAACGAATCAACCTTCGTAACTACTG
>NC_136942.1:16069950-16074950 GCF_949987615.1 Pollachius pollachius | reverse complement strand
TCAATGCATCAACATGGTTGTATGATTGGAGTGAATCATTTCTCAGTTTGCATATTGCACATAGTTTATCCCAGGCGCAGCTACTGTGAATGACACAGGCAAGTCTTAAGTCATACTCTTCATTTGAATCCATGCAGTGTTGGAGGTTTGTTGAGCTGGCAAGCGATGGCATGTCATGCTTCATGAGCGCGGTTCCCTCGGGCTTCTCACCCACGTTGACTTTAATTATTTAGTTTTTCCTTATGTTCTAAAGAGCAAAAAAGCGAGATAAAATCTAGAAAATGTTGGTTTGGTTGAATGTGGCACCTTTTTACCACGAAACAAATTACATCCATTGAGTAACGTACCCTTGATAATTCTATAATTGTTAATTACGTATTACCAGCTTAAAATTCACTTATAACGTGTGTTGATTCAACAATTTATTTATCCTGTTTCCCTTCATGCTACCTTATTTCTCTGGTGTGCTTTTACAATCGGGTGTATTTACAGTACTTTATCCATTGATCTTAACGGAAACAATCTGGAATGAAAAATAATATGGAACAATGCAAGCACTGTGCAGCTGTCCATCACAGGCCAAACCACACCATTAAACTGCAGATTAGAATACTATAATAGAGCAATTGTTTTCTTTACCCAAGTATGAATGTTTCAAAGAAATTGGTTTAACTGTGTGATGACATGCTGTTTGCACCTGGATAGAGATCTGCATGAATCTGATATTATAAACTAATCTATCCTTTATACATATTTTCGAGATGTATTCATTGAACTAACCTGAACTTGAACAGATTGTCAGGTCTGGTCCTTTCCGGTCGGTAATTAAAGGGATTTTTGTAATGTGTTAATTATGTTTGACATCAAACCTGGAAAAGCATAACCAATGGCGTGTATCAGTGTGTGTGTGTGTGTGTGTGTGTGTGTGTGTGTGTGTGTGTGTGTGTGTGTGTGTGTGTGTGTGTGTGTAGGAGAGAGGATGCATGCATGCCTGCGTGTGTGTGTGTGTGTGTGTGTGTGTGTGTGTGTGTGTGTGTGTGTGTGTGTGTGTGTGTGTGTGTTTGTGTGTTTGTGTGTGTGTTTAGAGTGCATGTGTGTCCAATCTCATGAGGCTGTTCTTCCTGGATGCCCATTCAGGCGTTCAATGCACTTTAATATACTTTGTAATGTTCTTTATTACTCAAAAATAATGATTGTCAAGGCTGGGGAGACGTCTGAAATTATCCAGGTTTAATGGCCCACTTCAATCCCTGTCTCATTCTAAATATGCTCTCAATATCGTGTGCCATAACACAGATAATGTTCAGATAACATTTACTGTTTTGCTGCGCTTGCTGCAAGGATACATCTATTATATATATATATATATATATATATATATATATATATATATATTATGCATACATGCACATCTGCTTAAGTACTGTTATCCTACTTATGGGCTTAATGTTAAAACAGAGTGCATGTGTCTTTCACTTGCCTCTAGCATCACAGTGAATGACAGTTACCTGTTGGACTGAACCAAAGCCTGAAGACCCTCCTGCAGCCGTGTCTGTGTGTGTGTAGGTGCATTTTGTTAGTGTGGATGCATGTGTGTGTGTGCGTGTGTGTGCGTAAGTGTGTGTGTGTGCTTATGTGTGAGAAATGGTATGCGTGGCTGTTTTGAGAGTGAGAGGGTGACAAAAATAACGTTTGCAAGAGAGAGAGAGAGAGACAGAGAGAGAGAATAGCTGTCTAGAATGAGATGGGACCACAGAGTGATGTTGTGTCCTGATGGCTGATAAGGGAAGAGAGGGTAAATGGAGAGTCTTCAGGAAGTCTCCCTCTCTTTTCTTAGACTGCAGTCTGTTCTGCCACTCCATATTTCTGGCAAATTACCCCACATCGTCAATTTGGTGTCACTTGGTCTTTCTCTCTACTCCTGTACAATATATATCTGACTTCTCCCTGACACCATCTTCTTCTCACTCTTTTCTCCTCAAAACACACATGCCCGCACACACGCACACACACACACACACACACACACCCACACACACACACACACACACACACACACACACACACACACACACACACACACACACACACACACACACACTAAAAATGCAGCAAGGTGCTCATTTTATTTCCCATCATGCCCATGAGTCTATTGTCAATCACCTGGGTGCATTTGCTGTCACACATCAGCAAATCTATGTGAATCCCCTCTATCCATAGTCTGGCTTTCTGTCTCGCTCACCCCTCTCACTCTGTCTCTTTTTCTCAAACACACATGCATACACACACACTCACACACAGACCACCTAACATCCGTAAACTGCATGAATATCATGGATGACAAAATGTGCAGGAGCATCATAAGCTGAAAGTTTAGAAGACTAAGTCTGATTCAAATCCTAGCCATCACCCCCAAGCCTCCAGCGGCCTTGTTTAAGGCCAATTTGAATAGACTTCAAACAGGAGAGACTCGCTGGGCTGAGAGTCCTGTTTCTTAAGCCATATTTGGATTATAAACCCATGAATAAGATGCAGTTTCCCCTCCCCCCGGGGTTCCTGGTGCTGATGGAGAACCGCAGTATCTGGGTATCTGTCCCTCCATCCCAACCTCCACCCAGTAGGCATCACCCACAGAGCAGAACCAAGCGCCTTAAAAAGGGGCTACACCTGAGCTTGTACAGCTTTCTACATTGTAATGTCATCAGTCTCTCCCTCTACTTACAGCCTCTCCTCTGCTTACCATTGACTAAGTGCCAACAGGCATTTGGCATACAACTCCTTTCGCAATAATTACCAGTTCAAGGTTGTTGTTTTTCTCTCCACTCTCTTCTCTCTTCTCTCTCTCTCTCTCTCTCTCTCTCTCTCCCCCTCTCCCCCTCTCTACTATTCCCATATTTCACTCACTCTGCTCGTCCTCAAATGACCCCCAGCAAGACGACGCTTAACTTATCTCCTCTCACTGGCTCCCTGTTTCCCTCACCCCATACCTACTGTGCCTCTCTCTCTCCCTCATTCTCTCTTATCTTCCTCTCTCCCTACCTTCTCTCGATCTCTTCCTTCTCTCTCCCTATTCCTCTCTCTCTCTGTCTCCCTCTCTCTCTGGCCCTTCTCTCCCTCCCTCTCCCTGTCTCCCACCGCCCCACACCCTACCAAACTATTCGTACAGTAGACACACTCTGTGAGAGAGCTATATAAAGGGGGGCCAGGTATTAAAATATCTAAGTGCAAAACTGAAGAGTGGATCTGGGGGGGCAGGTCACGTGTACCTGTCCTAACATCACCTGAAACACCACCAGTGTGGATGCAGGCAAAACACACACACGCACACACACATACTTCCTTTTAAGTTCTGACCCAGATACGCTTGGTCACCTGCACACAAAATGTATTGTACATCTGCCAGAATCCTAAACCCATCTTCACTTCTGGAAGAGGGGGGGGAGGAGGAGGAGGGGGGGGGGAGGAGGAGGGGAGGAGGGGGAGGAGGAGGAGGGGGAGGAAGAGGAGGGGGAGGAGGAGGGGGAGGGGAGGAGGGGAGGAGGGGAGGAGGGGGAGGAGGGGGAGGAGGAGGGGGAGGAAGAGGAGGAGGGGGAGGAGGAGGAGGAGGGGGAGGGGGAGGAGGAGGGGGAGGAGGAGGGGGAGGAAGAGGAGGAGGAGGAGGAGGGGAGGAGGAGGAGGAGGAGGAGGAGGGGAGGAGGAGGGGGAGGAGGGGGAGGAGGAGGAGGAGGAGGAGGGGAGGAGGAGGAGGAGAGAAGGACATGGGTGCTGCAGTGTTCAAGTGATGAGGTTTTCAGATGCGCGGGGTGTTGGAAGGGTCGAGATGAGGTGGGCGGGGGAGGGAACTGTGATATGCTGTTGTAACATATGCACTTCCGTCTGTGTGTGTGTGTGTGTGTGTGTGTGTGTGTGTGTGTGTTTATGGATGGGGTCTGTCTGTCTATTTGGCTACCCATCTATCTGTAGCTTATGTCTTTTATCGATATAAGTTTCTTCTGAGAGACGACTGATTGAGATGTCAGTGTACCCATGGCTGATGTACAAACTGAAGCTGAAAGTCTAAACCTCAGAATGTTACCAGGAGGAGTCTCCTGTGATCCTTAACTGTGTCTCAGGCTGGCGGCCACCATCCGTCTGCTCTCGTTGACACATCTATCGCTCACAGATAAAGTGTAAATATAAGTCTGCTCGAAAAAATATCTAGGGGAGTTCTTTAAAGAAACTGATTCATCAAGATTTTCCCTTTTTTCCTTTCTGTGTGTGTGTGTGTGTGTGTGTGTGTGTGCGTGCGTGCGTGTATTTGTGTGTGTATGTGTGTGCTTGGCTTGCGCGCCCACGCTGCACCCCAGACGATGTGCTGGCGAAGGATGCGGGCGAGTGTGTGATCTGTCTAGAGGAGCTGCAGCAGGGAGACACTATAGCCAGACTGCCGTGCCTCTGCATCTACCACAAAAGGTAAGAGACACTCGCACATAAACGCACACACACACACACACACACACACACACACACATGCAACACAAGCTTTCGCTCACACACACACACACACACACACAGACAGACACACACACATACACAAATACACACGCACACATACACACACGTGCACACACATACCCCTACACACATACGCACCCACTTCCACAAACACACACACACGTACACACTCACACACACACACACACACGTACACGGACACCGACCCACACGCACACATCCTCATGCAAACATCAATACATAACCACACACACACACACACACACACACCCACAAACACATCATTTGATGGAAATGCAGAGCCACTTTAATCCACCCAATGCAATAAAAGTACTTCCGCTCAATTGGTAGAGCATGGTATATAACACTGCCAGGGTTACGGCTTTGTTTTTCTATGGGGTCGCTCCTGCCAACAAGGTTTGCACACAGTGTATTGTAGGATGCTCTGGATAAAAAAAATGCCCGGCCAAATGGCATGTACTAAATAAACACACTGCTTTGAAATT
>NC_136942.1:16037450-16064950 GCF_949987615.1 Pollachius pollachius | reverse complement strand
TGACTTATTTTATTTTAATAAGGATGTAAATGGATGCCTGCATTTTGAGGGCACACCAACTAACAATGTCTGATGATTTTGATGTGCAAATCTGTGGGATAAATAATAATGATGTAATATATAATATTAAAAATGTTAAAATATGTAAAGTGACTCATTATATTTCTGTTGCCCATGCCCACACATATTTGACTATAGGCTATGTTATCTGAGAGAAAACATTGGAAGACCCTTTGACATTAAAGGTAGGCCTATCAGCCAATTCACATACAGCAGCTTAAGCATGGACCATATTTATTGTTTTCCTTTTATAGAAATGTTATCATCATATGAGCTCATCGTCGTCTCAAGATGATATTCAATGGGGATATTGTGACCTCTGATGGTTGAAATGTTTACTGCAATAGTGAAATCAAATATTTGCTAATATTTTTGCCAAATCCATCATAGACTACGTAAACATGAATTAGCCAGCTTCAGCTCTCCGTGTCATTTTATCAAAACACCAACCTTACATTACGGAGAAAAACGTCGTCGATGGCTATCGGATTCGATTGATCAAGACTTCGCAGTGGAGCCTTCCCCGGATTGGCTAGAATGATCCCGCGCCAAAACAACACGGAAGACACAATTCTATGGAGTCGTAGGGGCCGTACGAAGCGTATGAGCTTTGTCAACATTAAGGCACTAAAACATCGATTTATGGTGGCTTCCTGGTTGTATTGAAAAACGAATGGATTCGCAGTCTTATCTCCCAGTACCACCCGGTGTTGGAATGGAAGAGAATTTCCTTTCTCTCGATGACATTTTGCTGTCACATGAAAGGTTGCCTAGTCGGACAGAGTGCCTCTTTCCAAGACTGGGATATTTAGAGAAATCGACAGATTCCCAAGACATACAAGAGGTGTGTATATCTATCGTTACTTGTTATTGATCTGGCTGGCCACCGACAAGGGGGCTGGATGGTATAAATTAAGACTTTTCCCATCATCCTTCACCCCAGGGCACGAAGATGGAGCTCCCACTATGGCTGGCAAAGGGCTTGTATGAGAGGAAGAGGCGAGTGGTCTCCATCGAGCTACCTAAAGTGTACCGGGAAGGCTGGAGGACTGTGTTTAACGCCGACCCCACGGTGGTGGACCTTCACAAGATGGGCCCGTACTACTACGGCCTGGGGTCCCAGATGCTGCACTTTGATAGTCCAGAGAACCCAGAAATTGCACAGGCATTGCTGCAGGTAAAGGGATTACATAAATTGTGTCGTTAATGCTGAAACAACGTTATTACTTTCCTATTGCTTTTATTAAAAACTATCATATTGATTAAGTGTATGCATCAGTAGGAGGATTATTAAGGTATGCTGACAATTTCTCCTGCTTATAATAAGATTGATAAAAGTGCTTAGCTTAAGCTCAAAACAATTCTTGAACTTTGCACATGTTAGCAAATGGCTGCTGTGACTTGTTTTAATGTCCTTTAGCATTTATTTATATTTTTGCCTCAGAAATCATTGAAGGGCCCTGACGTTTTAGGCTCAAATAAACTAAACATTAGAAACGGCTTTTGGGTTAAGTTTGCTTTCGATCTCTCTTGCCATTGAGGATGCTTTTACATAGACAGGAAAACATAATCACATTATATGATTCATTAGCATGTTAGCTTTAGAAAGTAAAATCTCCAGAGAGACTGAATGTTTCTAGTAACTTTGGCATCTAGTCGAAAAATAGACAGCGCCAGTGTACTTATAAATGACCAGTAGATGGTGCTGTTTTCCCATCAAACTGTCACAAACGAGGTGCCTTAATTAGTTACCATGTACAGGTTCTAATCATCTAGTCACGGTTGGCTGCTTATTTCTTAAAATGTTCTTTTATCTCTTGTGTGATTCTGGGATTTAACGTCTCCTCAAGCAAATAATGCTCCCTTTTCACCTTTGTTAATAAGGTGTTATATAAGGTCCTTTTTTCACCTTCGTCATCATCTGCATTGCTTCCCCGACAGACATTTATTGGTCGTTTTCGGCGAACAATGGACTCATCGCAGAATGCCTACAACGAGGACACGTCAGCCCTGGTGGACCGGCTGGACACTCTGGAGAGGGGGCTGTTCAAGATGGGCCAGAGGGGCTTAAACAGCTTCCAGGGCTGGGAGAAGGGCAAGGCCTCGCACCTTACCGCCTCTGCACTGGTTCTGAACTACCGCAAGCGCAAAATGACTGACCTACAAGCCTGAATGCTTTTTCCCCGCGGGCAGCTCCAAGTTCCCTCATTGGTTGAAAGTGTTGTGATGCAGAAGGTGATGCATTGGCAGAGCAATACATTGAGCAAGGGTAAAGGTTGACCTTTTGGTAATGGAGATATAGGGACAATGATTGACCTTATATTATAGATATACCATGCTCTATGTTTTCCCACATTCAGGAATTCTTTGGAATTCGTCACTATGGTACCATTCTGAAACATAATGATGGCAGAACGTAATTATACAAGGCCCGTTAACCTAGAATTTGTCTGCAATGTTAAATTATTGAAAGAGTATTAATCATGGATCAGTTGAAATAACCTGACAAAACATTTTAATCGCATAAAATAAACTTTAATGTGCCTGATGGAATGTGAAGCTGCCAACCAACTCTACTCTGTCCGTTCTACAATTTTTTGCCAAGATTCTGTAAATAGTTTTTTATCTTACATGTTTTATTGTTCAAAAATGAATAATACTATTTGCGTAAGTAATGAAATGTTAGCTTTTGAAATAAACAATGTTATTTTGTAAATGTGTCTGCAGTTATACTTAATTCAAACAAATGCGTCCCTTTTCCCCATTAAGAAAGATCTGTTTTGGGCCTTCTGTCCCATCGGTGGTAACAAGGTTGAGCCACCACTTCACCACCTTGGTGAGGCTGGCTCTTTATCACCCCTCTTGTAAACAGTTCAGTGTCCTGTGCTGCAGCCTTAGTCCTTCAATTAAAACTTTAAAAACGTCATGTTGTCTCTAGTCTGCCAGGCCATTCTCCTGCCTGTGTGGGTGTGATGGCATTTAGTTCCTGATAACGAGCGTCACACCATCCAGAGGTGACATTCAGCCATTGTACGTGTGTGTGTGTGCGTGTGTGTTCCATGAGGGCTACCATCTGTGCTCTATTATGCACAAGGGCGTAGCTGTGTCTCTTCTTGATGACCTCAGCACTAAACCTCCTTATCCGAGAATGTGAAGTAGTCTCAGAGACTTCTAAAGTCTGAGGTTTCCAGACCAAACAGAAAAAAACATCCACAGAACAGGAGTGACAGCTCCAGTGGCTGGATACTGTGAAACATTGTAGTTAGTTTGATGTGACAGGACCTTGCTGTTAAATCAACTGTTGAATCTGGGTCATATATAGACAGCTTGTTTTGGTGGATGGAAATCGAATTTATTGCTATGGCCTTGGGCTTTGCTGGATCGATCCTGATTCATCGCTTTCTGTGTCAGATAGAAGTCAGTGATTTCACTGAGTGACACATATTGCGCTGTATATATGAGTGTGTATAGGATGTCTCTTTATTTTCCCCTGTCTTCATGATTAAAGTAAAAATATTGGGAAGGATTTGAAAGACTGAAAGCTCATGTTTTCTGGCAATCTTGGTTGCTTTATCCAAGCCAAGGCTTTTGCTCAAAGCATACATAAATGTTTGAAATATACTTTCAGAAAGTGAGTGCCTGATTTCTGAGAGTGTTGTTTATATTCTGTCTTTCTTCTCTCTGTTATTTAACACAGTCAGAAACTGAAGGTACAGGTTAACCTTTTTCCTATCAGTCAGATCACATTAAAGGCTTAGATAATTGCTAAAATCTATATGTTTAAATTATTGCTAAATATATAATATAGTGTGTACATCTAGGCTTTATTAAAAATGTTATCAATATAACCCTTTTTCCATTTGTCATTGCTATGACATTATTGCTGTCTCCTTCATTGGTTTAATGGAGCAATTTTTCAGTATTTGGGAGTAATTCTATTTGAACATATGGAAATGAAGTTGCCCTGAAAGCATCTCCACAATCAGTAAAGCCAGAGAGATGCCAGATCCGTTTGCCTTATGGAGGAGACCGCTTTACGGCTCACCCCGAACATAGTCCAGTCCACGGGTGTTTCGGTGTCCAGGTTATCGGAAGCAACTGCAACCATAAACATGACAGACTTTTAAATATCATCCTCTGCAGGGCTGCTATGGAGGAGACTGTAGAGAGCAGAGCGGGGAGCTGAGCCCTGTGTCGCAGGACAGAGCAAGGCAGAGGGCAAGGAACCAGGAAGCACACACAAGACACTAAATGAAGCCTCTGGCTTCCGTCTCCTCCAAGAGCCTGTGACATTTGGTATTTCTTAGGATCCCAATTGTGTATACTATGAAATGTTGAGAAGCGCCAGAGGCTTTATGTCTCACAACATCATTCTGTGGTCCCATATACTTCTAGACAGCTTCTCTCTCTCTCTCGCTCTCTCTCTCTCTCTCTCTCTCTCTCTCTCTCGCTCTCTCTCTCTCTCTCTTTCTCTCTCTCTCTCTCTCTCTCTCTCTCTCTCTCTCTCTCTCTCGCTCTTGCACCATGTCTCTCTCTTTCACACAATCAAACTTAGTATTAGTAAATTAGACATCATAAAATGATTACTTGATCATTTGTTAACTGTTAATGAACTGTTAGTTAATTGTTTGTTAATGGTTTTTCTACATTAACTAATGTTAATTAATGATTTATTATTGAACCTTATTGTTAAGTCTTACCTATATAGATTTATCTTGCAAACTACAGATAAAGCGATTGTAGTGTGGGTCTGTGTGGTTCAATAGGCAGTGTATGATATTCCCTGGATGGCTCTCTGTTGGCAGGAGGCACATAGTGGTCCCCATGGAGGCAGGCTGGCAGGGGGCTCTGCCAATCACCACAAAGGACTATTAGACCAGACTGACCAATCACAGGATGTTGTGTTCGGTTGCTAACGGTTTTGGCTTTTGACCAGCTGAATGTGTTTTTCGTAAGGCCTGCCAACTGCTACTTATCAATTGGTGGTCCTGTGAAAAACTTCAGTGGAATCTTGTTTATATGCGTTATTGTGTCACCAAAACGGTTTCATCATAATTATTAATGCCATTAGTATGTATTCAATACGAATTGCGGAACATTCAACATCGCAGTTTTTCCAGTAACCTACTGTGACTTCTGCCCTAATAAAACTACAAGTGCTTCACTGTTGATGATTGGGATGGACACATTTGACAGCTAAGACATGTGATGTCACTGGTGAATAATTGACATGACATGGACTCATGAGCTGAGGGCGCACATGTGCATGAATAAGTGAAGAAGGGTGAAGAATAATGCAATGAATCACAACCATTACAGATTATATCAGCATATTGAGTGAGTGGAGTGGTGTCCACTTATTGAACTATTTCAATATTCAATATTGTGATCTCATTATCCGATCTATATACATTTGCGCATCAAAAGACATCTGCTTCTCATCTAAATTATATTGAACAGGAAAAATCCATCAACAAAGTCACACTGGTTAAAACTGATCTTATGTTTTGTGGCAGTCTGCTCTCAGATTTGCTGGCATCTTATCATGTTACTATTTCGAGAGAGAGAGAGCGAGAGCGTAACAAATTATTAATAATACGGTAGCAGCTAATACTACTCTATGAAAGAATATCAAAAACTATGCATTGCTTAAATATCTTGCTATCATTCTCCCCTTTTTGAAGCTGGGGCTTCAGGCAGTCTGTATGCTTTGCTAACTAGGTCATTTGTTCCCCAGAATAAAGATGGGAAGGATGCAGCCAGACACATACTGGGAACATCACAGGGATACAAAGATACACTGGATAAAGCTCTGAGACCAGCCGCCTGCCAAAAATGGAGATAGAAATGAGAGAGATTGTCGCACATTGGCACCATGTGAAGCTTATGTTACATATGAAGAGACTACATGTAAATATACACATATAATAATAGTGGCGCCCGTGTAAGTGTGAAGATGAATACATGAACTATAATGGAATGAGATATGAAAGGATTATCTCCTATTTTGGGTGTATGTTTCTTGCTGCGATGATGCTTTTCTTAAACTAAAATGATTGCTTTCGCCACACGCCCTTGTAGAGGCATGTCTGTATTCTGTGAAACACACTTACAGTCCTCTTCAGAGAAAAAATATCCACATTTTTATATTGACTCTTTTTTGTCTTCCATTCTGTTTACATCTAATATTTGCCTCTGTCCCCTCTCCCCTATCCTACTCTCTTCCCCACATCTCTTCTCCCCTCTCTCCCCCTCTCCTCGTCTGCTCTGTCCCCCTCCCCTCCTCTCCACTCTGCTCTCTGATCTACAGTGTGCTGCATCATTGGTGATGCCACGTGCTTTCTGTTTATTTCAAGAAGGGGAGGGAGAGAGAGGGAGAGAGAAAGAGAGCGAGAGAGGGGCTGTATCTGTCTCTGTGCAACACACACTTACAGACACATCATCGGTGACACTCAACAGCCTTCGACCACAACAGCCTAAAGGGACGCAAGGACACAGAGACCAAAAGCCTGAACTCAGACAGCCAGAAAAAAGGAGTTCTGATCCTCAGTGCAGAAGGTACGGTAAAGCCTTTGTTGTGTGTGTGCTATTTTTCCAATAGTGATCCGAATCACTTTAGGTCTGATAATTCTCCTAAAGTGATTGCCATGCCGCTTGGTCACACTAAAAGTCCACCAGAGTGTTGGAATTAATCATCTTTCAGACCTCCAAAAAAAGACCAAAAGGGATGTTTAATCCCAGAAATTATGACTCAGCACTAAGTATGTCAAATGACTGGAGGATTTGGGAGGTGTGACTACTGCAGGAGAGTAAATAAAGTACGGTGCACGTTAAGCTCTCCCCCCCACCCCAACCCGCACTATCCTCCTCCTGCCCTTCTGCCAGCCTCTGCATTGGCGTCACAGAGGGATTTTGGCCGGTCTAGCTTATTCCATGTCTTCACAAAGGAGGTGTGCTAAACACTGGACAGCAGCACTATCCCTCATTTCCCTGATACTACAGGAGAGGCTGGAAGAACGAAATAAGTCCATGTATTGTGGTCTGTTAATCTCCTCCCTTGATTTCATTTATTAACCTGGACGTCTCCTTAAGAACATATTCTGTTCTGCTCATAGAATAATTGCATTGTGAGTATGACCATTCGTTTTGTACTTTTTGCATCTGCTGCTGTGCCATGTATTGCTCTGTTATTTATCACGTGAGGTTGAATGGCAGGGCATGTTTGGCTTTGCAACAGACCTGGGTTGTGGAACTAGGTGATAGGAAGTTTGTTATAAATAGGCTACCTCTGTCTGTCTTGGAGAGTTTTTGCATTTGCATCCACTTGCTGCATCTAGGATGTTGGAACACACAGTGCATCTCTGACTGTATGCACATAATATACATTTGTGAGTTTTCAAGAGATTTCGTTAGCATTATAATGTTAACATTGCATGCTGTTGTGTCTTAAAGCCAAATGTTTCTGGTGTAATAAATCTTTATCGATGAGTGAAGCTGGTACCTATCAGTCATCAGAAGGACACCTGACCTCTGGGGGTTACTACCTGAACTGGTTGGCTTTTAATGATTTTCAACTGTTTGGGAAGATAACCTTCTAACCTTGAACAAAGACGAGGAAATCTTGGTACCAAAAAGTGTTATTTTCTTGATAACAGCATACATCCACATACAATGTGTTTGTAAATCGATATCTTATTGTGTCATTTGTGATAATGTCTTAATATAGACTTGATCGTCTTTCATGTAATATTATGTTTCCGGATGCCAGAAAACGATTGGATTACCAAACTAATCAAAAACTATGAGCCATTTTTATGGTATTACCATTAATCTTGGATACATGATCAGGTAAACAAATCTGAGTTTATCTTTCCTACGGATGCAAATCTGGGAGAATATAAATAGTTCTAGAACGAGCAATACATGCATGCTAAACTGGCTACATGCTAAACGGAAGTCGCTTGCTTGGTCGGCAACATTACAGCAATAAGTAATCAGATAACTGTATTGAAAAGCAATGTCTTTATCGTAGTAGCATTCAGATAGAGAAATACAACTCATCTGTTGTCTCAAGCGCACATAATGATATTGTCCGCTAAATGGTGTTTAATTGCCGCAGTCAATGAATGTACAGAATGAGTACAGCGTCATTTGCTGTGTACAGTAAATGCATTGAAGCTCTCCTGTAATCCTGTGCAATCTTTTTTATGACTCCCCTTTGCACCTGCAATGCACCAACGGCAGTACGGAGGATCTTGTCTCTTGTACCTCTATACCCGCGGCTAGATGGGACCTGGATTGTTTTGGACCTTCCCTCCCAAGGCCGGCTGTAAGGTTCCCCAGAGCCTCCTGCAGTCCATGTACGTAGGACCGCTGAGAACACAGCGACCACAGCCGGCCTACCATACCACATACCCCGCCGCGTAGAACGCCTGTCTACCGGGCCTCCGGTTATGTACGGTTATGTGTAGAGATATACTGCATATGTACACATGGCATCTTCGTCCATCACTCCATCCTGTGAGTCGGCCAGTCCAGGTTTAAAGTGATGGATAACAGCGTCTAAAAATGTAAAATAGACATAATATATCCCAGAGGGATGTCTGCATACCCCACCTAACAAACATCTCATCCCGAAAATGTCAAAGCGTGAATTGAAACACAACACAAAGTTTGGCTAATAGGGTCGGTCGTGGAAAGAGGCCGACAGACTTCCAAGACAGCCCTAGCTTCATTCAGCTGCACCATTGCTCAACGTGAGTGTAAGGTCAGTGCTCACTGCCTTGAACACGTGGGTGTGCGTTGATTGGACTACCACTTGGCTACCAATGCGTCCCCTCAACAGGAGGGTAGATAGACTCCACCCATTTAATCGGCTTGAAGGAGTCAAAAATGTAATACATGTGGTGGAACATCAAATTATGATGCTCAATCCGCACCTTGATAAACCTTAATAACTTAATCCAAAGTAAGTTGCAGATGTCTTGTTGTCCATCACTTTTAGCTATATTCTCGTTGACTGGCTGTGGTAGACCATCGAGGCCAGATTTCTCAAGCCCTCAGAGAACAGATAGCCCCTCCCTGATTGTGGGCTGGTGGTGGCAGTAGAATAGGCTGATGGAAATGAGTCTGAATCATGTGTTGAAGATCAGGAGAGGCTACATTGAAATCAGGCTGATTGCAAAACGCTACGCTCAGGACCTAACATGTAAATTATGATTATTAGTACTCCTTCATTGTGGCTGTTGCTACGACTAATATACTAGTCACAAAGTTGGTCCTGGAGCAGGTTCTGTTGCAATATTTGATGTGCAGTATTTTTAACTACAGCTTTTCATCGTACAAAATCTCCCAATCTTGGACCACCATCATGTGTGACTCATGAGCTGTGGGAGGAAGCATAGGATCCAGACTGACGTGGAACGATTGGTTGATTCATAGATCCTTTCTCGTCTTCATTGGCCAAACGGATGATGGTGATGATGATGGTGATGATGATGATGAGGATGATGATGATGATGATGATGATGATGAAAATATTGAGCATGGCGTCAAATGTACTCATCTTTATCATTTCACATATATATATTTCACATATAAGTCACATATAAACACAAACCCCGACACACACACATTCGCAAACCTATACACATTGTTTATTGACAATGTGTGCAATGGGTTCCTGCTGCTGCTGTCGTCGATCTTCTTTGAAGATACCGGCCACCACAGTGTCTGGCTGTTGGTCTCTGTATCAGATAGAACCGCATGTCCTCTGCATGAATCTCCCGTCTCTGTTGTAGGAATTCAAGTGTGCCCCTGATGTTCTTTCTCCACACAGCACCCACGCCATGTAGACAGTGTTTTGATCATGGTGTTTGTTTGAACCTCATCGAATCCCATTCAATGGATTACATTTTCCCCTACATAATCGCTAATGACAGTGACTCAATCTGTCATCGGATATGTTTATTCTAGTTTTTGTATTTAGCTGTGCGCTTGTGGCATTTATTATGTGATAACCGACAACGTTTGTTTGCCCGCAAGGTCTTTGTTGTCGTGAATATTACAGTGTGTAACTGTTGGAATACAGAATGGATGCTGTGAGGTGTCAGAGAAGAGGGGATAAACCAATTAAAAGGACTAGGTGCTTGGTTGTTGAAATATTGTTATTGAATATGATTGGCCCATGCTTCTCTGTGGATATTAAAATGGAGTGCATCTCAATTATGTGGTCTGACATAATTGCCCTTAATATATGCATATATATATATGTGACTATATATATAAATGAATTGCCTTTAATATAAGCAATTATAAGGTCAGGTCATGTTCTAGAGACAATTACCTTAGTTTTGTTTCTATCTCAAATGGTATTTAACCAGAAACTCGTTCCAGTCCTATTCCCTAAGCCTGCATTGACAGCACTGTCTCAACGGAGCCTTGTTGCTTTCACATCTGAATGGCCTTTCCGTTAAGGTGGGACACTTGGCAAATGTCACCCTCTATCAGCAGTGTTCCCTGTGAGGGCCCCACACGGTCTCTCCATCTGCCCCTCTGGCCCTGCTCCAAAAGCAACCTTTTCGGCCCTTCTGGGAGAACAGCTCTCTTGGTGTTTCAATATGGTCACAGGACCATCCGACCAGGGCATTCTGCATGAGCCACTCAGATCAGCGGTGAGGATGAGAAGGTGATTTGGTTAATCTGATATCCTGAGACGAGTTGGTAAGGGCATATTTTGTGATTGTCTCGACTGCTGATTGGGCGGCACTCCAGTGCAATGAATGTATTGAATTAATACAGTTCTTAGTGCATTAGAATTTTGCAATAAAATGTGGTGTACATGTCTGTATATATATACTGTATATATAAAAAACGAACTTATTAAAAAAATGGTAGTGCTTAAGATCACAAACCTTGTTGAAGCAACTCTTCAAAGTAATGTGTTGTTTTTCACTGATTTATTGACGGTTCTCGTCTCTGGTTCTTCCACGTCCACATCAATCTGAAGTAGACTGAACCACGACATGGAGGAGAGAGGGATTGTTGACCGTGATTGTCTCCCGCTGCCCGCTGCCCGCTGCCGAGGGACCACCGCCTCGGCAGAGGGCAGCACCGAGGCGGTGGTCCCTCGGCAGCGGGCAGCGGGCAGCGCCGAGGCGGTGGTCCCTCGGCAGCGGGCAGCGGGAAGCGGGGCTCAAGCAGGAGACAATCGCGGGCAACAATCCCTTCCTCCTCTATGTCTTGACTGTGGAAATTGTGGAAATACCGGAGATGAGAGTCCGACGTGTTATGCGCCATAACACCAACAGCAGAACGGTTATCCAAATAACAAAGTGTACAACACTTGTCTCATTGTCTCATTGGCGGGCCAAATTCTCTGGGCGGGCAAGTCAGAGAAAGGGGAGGTAACTTGGCCCCTTATGACGACGTATGGGGCCACATTTCAATCAGCACGCCTGGGCTTCCATTTTTTCAAAGGCGAGCAGGATACCTAGTGCTCGTTTTTACACCAAACGCAAGTTTTAGCCACTGGGGGACGATAGGCAGGCTAGGGGAACTCATATTAATGTTAGAAAACCTCATAATGAAAGATTTTCATGCCATCGGACCTTTAAGTATTTAGCCAGTTTATAGATGTTGGTGTAGGTCACCTCATGCTTACTGATTCAACCTCTGTTTCCTTTCCATTGACAAGTTGGAGGCTGGTGTATCTGCTAGTAACAGGATAGCCCCACAGGTCTTGTGTCTACCCTCTACCCTATCACACCTTTTCACCTTTCACCAGATTCCCCTTTGTTATTTTTTTTATACACACAATGCTTCACTTTCACTATACTTTATTTCATTGACACTCTACTCTAGTACCATACATAAACATACATACAATATACTTATTCTGGTTTTATTTCCTTTGATTGCTTTAGTTAAAGTTTGGATGTTAAACCTTTTAAAACTGTAATTGTGATAATTTACGAATAAATTGATAAACATGGGAATATGTAATCTTGTGTGAGTGCATGGTGGTGTGTGTGGGTGTGTGAGTTTGTGTGGATATGTGTGTGTGTGTGTGTATGTGTTTGTATATGTGTTTGTGTGTGTATGAGGTGTGGGGGAGAGGGGTTGACAATGTATGTGAACGGGTTGATGCCATTCGAGTGCAACTCGAAGAATTAGCTGGTGTCCGTTTGTGAATGCTTTTATTAGCCTGTGGGATACCAGCTCAACACTGCGATTCCCTTTAACGCCTCAGTATCCTTTCATTTCCTTCCACCCGCTAATTCACACTGAAAGCTTTCATGATACACACAGCTCAACAATGCCTTCATTCAATTTTCACCAGGCCTGTCCTTAGAACCCACTACACCCACCACCACAGACGGCTACAGACTTTGATCCTCAATCCACAAAAGGTGACTGAGATTGAAGAATCAGCTCTGTTGAGCGGCACAGAGGTTTTTGTCCGACTTGTTCACAGAAACACAAATTTGCTTGCAACACTTCGGACAAAGCACCGGCCATCTCACGAGAAGAGATAAACTGCCAAAGGCCCAATTTTAGTTGAGGTTCTGTTTAATATTTAATGTTAACATCTCCCAAGAATATCCCTGTGCAACATTGGAAGCACAAAATACCCGTCTAAAGATTCAACAGTGATTAATAATTCATTTTCTTCAGCATCAAACGCTGGGAGACTAATATAACTCTGATCTCTGATCATTTAGCTGTGTCTGAAGTCTTTTGAAGAACATGGGCACCAGCTATTAAATCCAAAAGCATTCTGTTTGAAGCACACGTTTGTGTTTGCTTCTTTGTAATTGGATCCCTTTGTAGCCCTTTAACTACTGCTGAAACTCCCACAAGCAAAGCAAGAGGGGGAGAGACTTACCCTATATCCTGCACAATGGCCAACAACAATTACTTGCATATACATTATGCTTTGCAGCATTTTGTGGCCACATTAAAATTAGATCAGAGAAGCTTTCCATCAACACTACAAGCAGGTTATATTTATTGCTAGAGCAGTATCATAATAATATGGACTGCATTTATATTGCTTTTCTAACCAGTATTGCCCAACATTCACCCATTCAGACAGACATTTAGACACAGCCAGCTCGTCAAGGCATGCTCATTGACACCCCGACACTGAGCTAGGAAGATCAGACTACCAACCTTCCGGTTACCAGGCAACCTGCTCTACCTTCTGAGCCCCATGCCGCCCATAATAGCACATTAAGTCATAGGATGGAGGTTGTAAAAAAAGTAGTTGGGCTGCTGTGCCAATGACTGCAGAGAGTACGCATGAGAAAAGAGAAGCGATGGATGAAGTGGTTATCAGGTTGGCCTGACCCATAGGAAGACAGACAAGCAAGCCTGAGTAATCTGCAATTTACCACCCTCTCACTCATCACTTTGTCCCCAGAGGGGAATTAGCACTTTAGCTCACACTTTTAATTACATTCTATAACATGGGGTTTATGTTTTTTATGAAAGGAGATTCATCTCTATTAGTGGATTGCTATCGTCTTGATACTTCTCATGAATACTGTGGTCTGGGGTCAATATAAACTCAGATTAAAGTTATCTTAAACACTCCAGTCCGAGAACAACCAACAACAAAATGTATATGTTCTCTCTCTCCTCCCCCCCTCCCTCCCTCCTTTCCGTTTTGTTTCCAGCCATAGATTTCTGCTCAGCTACTACCAGTCCGCCTGACTGCTCTATTGATCTCATATGTTTAACAGGAAGCGTCCAGTTCTGCTGTGACAGTCTACTGTCCCCTGTCCCCCACCAGCTTAACCCTGGACCAGTGGCCCCTACTAATTAACGCAACCAGTCCAGAAGTACAGTCATAAAATGTGAGCACAACTGAGTAGAATACCACTGTTCCAACAAATGAACCTATCCTGTCGTTTAAGATCAAAGCATCTGTATATATGGATCTTGAAAAGCAATTTAATTGCAGGAAATCTTTAATTTGAGAGAATCTTAAGTGTACTTAAAAGTACATCCTCATTAAAAGTCGGCGAGCATGAAGAACGAAGAGTGAATGTGAGACCACAAACAGAAATAACCCAGGCTGGCGACACTGCTGGGAGTTGTCATGGCAACCAGTTCTGGGCAGAACTTGAAAGCAGGTGAAGAAGAGAGAAACGGAGAGAGAGTGATAATGGAGGGAGAAGGAGAGGGGTGGTGGTCCTCTCTCTATGTGAGAAAATATATTTACTTAGTTCTCTCCAGCAAGAGAACTACTCTTACTGTTTGTGTGACACATTTAAAGTCTTCGTAGCTAATGGAAAGAAGTGGTTCTTTCTGTTTGTCTCTCTCTCCACCTCTTTATGAAAGGTGGAAATAAGGATGGAAGGTTGGCAAATTATCTCTCACCTGCTGACAGCCAGTCAAGTATCTGTCAAGTGTCTGCATGCTAAAACAAGAAGCGGATATACCTTTTATTCCTTTTATATTATTGAGTGAAAAATGAAATACTTTAAGATAGTTTTGTTTAATTTGAATATACATTTTGTTTATTAAACAGTCCTGACAAATGTATAGCACTGAAACGTTTTGTTAAGCTTAAATGCAATCAATGAAGTAAAAGGCAGATGAAAATGAGCCACAAGGGTGGTAGCCCCACAACAAGTGCAGTTAGCTGGTTACCTAGAGGTCAGTTAGCTGGTTACCTAGAGGTCAGTTAGCTGGTTACCTAGAGGTCAGTTAGCTGGTTACCTAGAGGTCAGTTAGCTGGTTACCTAGAGGTCAGTAAGCTGGTTACCTAGAGGTCAGTTAGCTGGTTACCTAGAGGTCAAGGACACTTGGGAGCAAGCCAAAATCCCAGAGTCTGTTTTGTATGATAAGTGGGTGATAAAGACTACGGAATATATCAACACAGGGGTTGTGGCTCTAAGGGAAGTGATGTTATTAGGAGGTGTCGTAGGGGTCAAGGACACTTAGGAGTGGGAGTTTCTAACAAAAGAGGGACTTAAGGAAATGCGACATTATCAATTTAGTGGCTCTAGCCCGACAGGAAGTGATGCAATCCCTCAACGAGGGGTCATCAGAAGGCTAAAAGAAACCAAAAATAAATCAAGGGGGCACAGAATGACTTGAGAGAAAGATAAAGACATCTGGTCACTTTTATATAATTCAAGGTATTGAGTTCTACAGAAATCATACATTTGTTGGCTCAGCCCTACAGTAAGTGATGCAATTGATATAAAAACCCTGTACCATTGTGCTACGCACGGTTTGAACTCTGAAAGTCTCTGCGTACACGGCTTTCCCACCATCTGGCCGGGCATTGAATTATGCATGCGGTCCCTGGTCTTTATCTCCCTCCCAAGTGTCTGTGTCCTCTATGTTTGGCTACGACCACCATGTTGATCACTTTTGTACTCTTTAATGTCCTCTCTCATACGAAACAGGCCCCAGGTCTCCGGTCAAATTGTAATTTTGCTGAGGAAGGTTCCTAACTGAGTGAAATGATCCGGAAGTATCTAAGTGGCTGTCATGATAAGAGCTGTTCAAATTCTCTCAAGCAAAGGAAAGGTGCTTTAATAATTCCTTTCTGATTGCTTTTAGCATGAAGGGAAAGGAGACTATGCTGTCCAATGATTCTGTTCGGAAGCAACATTTAAAGCAATGCACCATTCGTGTGTCAACAAAAAGAAACAATCAACATGACCTCTGCCCATCCAATCATACTAATTTAGGTTCATGTTGCTAAATTAGTGGACAGGTTAGTGAGCTTGAGCAACCATTTTCAATGTGAGAACCCCTTTCTTTCTCTTTTGTGTACGGTAGCCTATATTCCATTTTAATATAAATTCCAGCCTTGGTAAATAAGCAATATCTTTTCCCCGGTTGTTCACATTGGTATAGCTAAGAACCACTAAGAACACTGTTGTTTCGGGTGAGCCGCTCATATGCGTCGTTTCGAACCAGTTTTCTTTTAGCTTGGAGATCATGTTGGATTACAGCGCCCATCCCGTGCATCCCGTGCACACTGAGAAGGTCTCAAAGAAACAGCTTTATTAGGTTTCACCCAATGCGGAAGACATACATATGTGAAAAGAAAACATGCTGACATGCAAAGATAGACCTACAGATCAGTTAGATGTGTGATTGTGTGTGTGTGTGTGTGTGTGTGTGTGTGTGTGTGTGTGTGTGTGTGCTCCCATGTGTTTGTGTGTGCGCACCTGCTTCACCCCATCCTAGATCTCACCTGCATTCATTACTCATTGCATAAAAAATGCAGCATCACAATCTGTCCTTGATAAAACAGCAGCTGGTGCTGTATGTGAAGAGGCAAACGAAGCAATTGAGAATCATCTGCGAGGGAGAGAAAGAGGTCCAGTTTATCTTCCACTAGTGGTTTGGTTGTTGGCGTCAGAAGACCAAATAAAGCCTGACAAAGAGCAGGGAAAATTGATTTTCACATCAACCTATCGTACATCCGATAGAGAAATGGGGGACAGACGGAGGAGTTTGTTTAGAGTAACGAGAGGGAGGATTAAGTGGAGTGTAAATGAGTTCATGAAAATGAGGGCGTCCTGAAAAGGGACAAACCGATGGAGTCGTTTATGGATAACCTTCTGTGGGGAAATGTTGGAGGGGCCGAGGAATGAATTATCAGCTGACACGCTCTGCACTTGGTCATTTAATACACCCCCCCCCCCCACAAATTAAAGATAGCAAGAGCTGCGTTAAGGAGACTATAGATGTATTAAACTATCTGAGAACTTGCAAAGTGCCAATCAATTTATTAATTTTTAATAGCAGACACGCGTGAAATTAAAAATATATATTTTAAGAGCCAGAGGAAAGTAGACAGGAAGGCCATCGTAGGCTCAGACATTAAACAACCATTAAAACCAAAGTGGGACAAAAATGATAGCCATAAAGAAATACACTTAGACAAAGAGGATGGGAAGAGAGGCGATGCAATGAGAGATAGATGGTGGAATGAAATGAGCTGCAGTAGGAAGAGAGAGGTAGAGAGAGGAGAAGAGATGCGATGGGACAAAGGTGCATGTGGTTCTGTGTCTTTTTTTATCCCTGGCACCTTTCCAGCCTCTTGAGAAAGGTCACACCGTCAGAGAAGGAGAAATAATAGGAGGGCAAGTGGGAGTGACGATCTGCAGGAAGGCTGACGCTTTTCAAATATTTATTGTTTATTATTTATTAACAAAATGTGAGTGGTCATTAGAAGCTTAAGTTAATATGATGTAGAATATCCTCTGGTAACTTAAGGGCAGGTAAGGTCCATCTTCCAAAATGTCACCCTTCATCATTGTTCAATGACTGAATTCTGGAGTGACATTCAGGTACTAGGGGTAGATTCCTAAGGGGGTTGCAACGAACCAGAAGCAAACTCAAATGCACAGACTGGTCAATATACAGGCAGGGAGGCATGAAGAGTTGAGAAGCTAGGAAGGTCAGGGCAATCAGAAATGGGTCAGAAAACAGGCAGGCAAGCAGGGCACAGGTTGAGAAATAGGCAGGTAGCAGTTACTAAACGATTGGACCGAATGAGGGACCTACAGTCACAGGACCAACTTGCAAATGAGTGAAGACAAGTCAAGAAGACTCTTTATGCAGAAGGGTTGATGAGGGAACGGAAACAACTGTGGGTAATAAGGAGTTCATGGGAGTTAATCAGGAGATCTAATGGGCAACGCTAGGGATGGAGGGGGCTGACACTGGCGTGATACTGGTGGACAGAAACCTGACTGTTTTGGTTAAAATTCTGCCATTTATTTTGTGGGTGACCAAGCCAAATACAATTTTGGTTAACATATTTGGCTGAATACGTTTTTCTCCTTATGGTTTTGTTTCTACAGGATCACTGCCATGGGCATGTGTGAAACACATTCACATATGTGTTTGTTTATTACTAAGGCTATATTCATTGTTTATTCATTGGAATACAATTTGCTAAGCCTTAACCCCTGCTCCCAGCTACAGTACATACTGTTCCAGGATATCTTAGTAACCAGTAACCAGATATGTATGTAAGGTACATTTTGGAAGATGTGTGTGTTTGTGAATATTCTCATGGGCAGGGTGCTGTACTGGGCCTGTTTTCCTTGACTGACAGCTGAGCTCACTTCAATATCGACTCATTGAAAACATTTGGATTATTTTTCTTTCACACCTTATTGGCATAAGCCTGAACTCCAGGCCTCCAAAAACTCCTTCTGTAGGCCACTCCTACAGGACCAGTACAGCACCACAAGTTCAGTCTTTAAATATTTGGGTCTGTCTTTTTCAAGGGGCAGAGAACATTGAAGACATCGGATCCTTTCTCTTAAATTTGTTCATCTCTGCATGGAGCTCTTTTGAGCAGTTAACAGGTAATGTGCATGTTGAAATAAATTTTTTACTTGTGTTTTTTTTTATGTGTCTGCGTGTGTGTGTGTGTGTGTGTGTGTGTGTGTGTGTGTGTGTGTGTGTGTGTGTGTGTGTGTGTGTGTGTGTGTGTGTGTGTCTGTGTGTGCGTGTGTCTGTCTGTTGCCATGGTGATTGCAGGTTGCTGTCTAGGATGGCGGGTATGAAGGAGCAGCTGTTCACCGAGGAGAAACCCCTGCTTCCTGAACAAAGAGGAGTGGACTCAGATGTGGTCAGTCACCCCCTTGTGTTACTTATCCCGGTGGTAGACGCCATGATGTGTATAGGCTGTTTATACTTTACACTAAAAGTGCACTGATTATACTGGCTGATACACATCCTTGATGTTCCTCATGTCGATGGTTTATAATTAGAGAAGTGCTTTGTTTACCCGCCAGACGTGGAGATGAACCAATTCAAAACGATTTTCTTTGTTTTTAATGTGCTGATGACATGAGTCATTCATGCGGAAAATACAAGCAGAGACTGATTTGAAACCAGACAAATATGGGCATAAGAGGGCAAATCTAGATAAGTGGGAAATCGGATTAATAGCAGAGCAGCGCAAAGAGAGATGTTTCTGAATGCCTGATTGCAACCAGGCATTTAAATAAAGAAGATTGGCATATAAATGCCCAACCACCGGCATATAAACAATGGTTCTGACAAAAATGTTATTAATTAAATGAGTCCGATTTAAAAATGTAAATCAAATACAACTAAAGTACCGATGTGAAACCTGGAGTGGCTCTTTTCCCCTAATTTGTATTTCATGACTGAGGCCTAAGCCCTTTCTAAACAATAGAAGCAAACATTCTCTGTTCCAAACAGTTTTCCGGATGACTCTTGTATCTCTGCGTGTCTATTGTAAATAAATACATTGCAAATGTAACCAGTTATGAAATCTCTAGGGGCGAGATCCACTGTGCCTTCAAAAATGTAACGGTTAATGTTTGTTGTTTGTCAAGACGCAGCCCGATAGAGGAGAGGAGGGGTCCGGGGTTGAGAGCACGAACATCAGTGCTGACCCCATGCCACAAACCCACTCCCCCTCTCCCCACAGTCGGCCCGCTCACCGCTGGCATGTCATCGCGCGGCACTGGCTCCGCCAGACCCGCTGCAGGACCGGCGAGGTCAACCGGGTAACTACCAGACAGCTGCCGACACCATTGAGCAGGGGCAGAGAAAGCACAGGGAGAAATAAAGAGCGGTAGGATAAGGCCAACATCGCAGATACAACCTTTAAGGGAGAGATGTGGAAAAGTCTTAGCTACAGAACCCTTAATAAAGGGAAATTGTCTCAATAAGAGGGATAGAATATGAATCATACCTGTTTCAGAACGCCAGAGATGCAGGACAGGCCCCAGCTAACTTCCGTTAGACTTCCATCGGGCCCTGTTTTCCTTTTAGATATAGGCATACCATAGTTTTGTCACTTTGACTTGATTTGGAGTGTTCAACATAGGCTAATTAGCTGCAGGTCCACGATTGGTCAATCCAACAACTTCAAACTTTATTTACAATTTTAACAAATAGGATGGAATTATTACAGCAATCCATTTAGAAAGAACGAACAGGGCCACCTGCTGGTCCGACTATCACACTACCACCCCGTTGCCGATTAATTACACCTTATCATAGGATAGTAAACCGTTGCATGAAATTCACAGGATATGACGCTGCCCTTTCAATTGCCACTGGAAACGCATTTGAAAAAGACCAGCCGTCTGACCCCTCCCACCAACCCCTTTATGACAAAGAGCTGGGATGTGAAGCAATTCAGGGCAGCTTCAGATTCTGTTCATAATCCCTTTTTGCATGAAGTACTGTCTCATCCTAACCCTAACCCTAACCCTAACCCTAACCCTAATCCAACCCTCTCTCCCTCTAGGTGTGTCCTTGTCCTGTTTATTCTATACGTATTCTTGTCTTCGACTTTGTCAGCTTCATTTTAATAGTCAAATCTATCTCTATATAGTTTCTTTCTGTCTAACCATTTTCCACTTCACCCTGAGCTCATCTTTTTCTCCCTCTTACTACTGAATATTTCCCATGGATATTTCTTGCTCCACATGTGTCCAATTTACCAGCAGTCCAGTCTCTTGTGCAGGCCCAACTCTTTTGAGCCTGGCTGGAGTTTTTGAAGTCTGAAAAATCATCTGTAGTGGATGAGAACTATTGAAGTCAAACGTTCTCCTGCTGTTCTCATTAAACGTGTTGCAAAAACGATTTCAATGGAAACATGTTTTCGTTAATACACATGTAACATTAAAGAAAACTGCAGTCATTCTTTAAGACATGTTTAAAATGTTATTTTCACATTCAAAAAGCAGTTTAAGTTATTGTTCTTTCCTTTTGTATCTGTTTGTTTATGTGTTTTTGTGTCTATTTCTCTCTCCCTCTGTCTCTCACACTTTCAGATATATCCTCTTCCCTCTTTTCACCACCAACTGCCGTAACTTAAAACTGCTGTTCTCCTCCAGATCTCCAGAGGCATTTAGGCAATCATAGTCAAATACAACATTTGTATCTAAATTTAAAAATGCTGATTATTGCACCATCCAGAATCAGATGCAACATTTTTTTTGTGAAGACATTTGAGGGACAAATATAGAACCCACTGGTGGGTTCATAAACAAACTCCTATTGAATGGTGTTTACTGCTGCATGCAATCGCATCCACAACATTACGGATACCCACACAAGTGAGCATCTTGGTGTGGTTGTTGAGCACCGACCTAGCGGGTGTGTGTTCAGCGCTAGTGTACCAGTTTCACGCCTCCAAGATCCTAAAATAACTGCAGCAAATATTCCATCACTGCTGCCATACTGCACATTGTTCGGAGTGTATAGGTTGTGTGCCACCTACGCAACAAAATATTGTGTAGGTGTGTGCTGCTGCATGGGAGAGATACAAGAGAACTGTACCATTGCCAGTACACACTGTACAGAACATCTTGTTTTCACACCCACCATTAAACATACTGTGACGCTTAAATGCTACTGCACAGCCATCGCTCTACTTGCAGGGACTGCGATCTGCGAAAATAACAATTGCGCTTGTTTGCGTGGATAGTTTTCAGACAGGTACACGGTCCGTTGAGATAACAAAATAAACACTACCTCATCATCATCCTCATTATACAAAGGCCTTCTCAGCCTTCAGTCTGCTCCAGCAGCAGCCACAGCTGTGAAGGCTGGTGAGGAGTTATAATGACCCTCAAGTCCTACTACCGTAAACACTGGATCAACAAGGCTCTGGTCCTCTGTGCTGCAGGGCTTTCACAAAATCAAACAACCTCGCTTGTGACACAAGCGAGGTACGCTTTAAAGGTAAACTAGGGCCGAGAACACTTTGACATCGTTAAGACATGTCTATTGGTGATGTACAACACACCCCTGGTCCTATTAAACCATATTTTGTGGTTCACTCTGCAGCTGCTAAACTCAATTTCTGTAGAGTCTATGTCTTCAGATCGGTGTAGCATCCACCATGAGAATCATAGATTAGATTAATCCCCATATGACCCTCAGGGGATGTGTCTTAGGATCACTGCATATTACTTTTTGTGCTTATGGCGAGAAATCTGCTATTTTGTAAGAGGACAGTATTTTTGCCATGCCAGCAGCCTCATAAATCCAGGATGCCGCTTCATCTACCAGGCTGAAGAAACAGCCTGGTAGATGACTGTTCACGGCCGATTTGGTCTGGCCCGCCAGCAGGGAGCCCAGATATGGTTGATGCATCAATGGACTTGCAGTCCCTGACCGGTTGTGCAGCGATTCTTTGGATATCCATTTATATATATATATAAATATAAGTATATAAAGCTGAATACCAAAATGTTCAGCAAAGTACCAAGGGGTACAGGATCACAATCCAACACTGAAAACTGCCATTAAAGGAAAACTTCAGATTTTTTTTACCTAGAGCCTATATTCTGATCATTATTGGGTCGAAGGGTTAGACTTATGCGGACAACGTTTTTTGAGATTGTTCCAGTATTGAGCGACAAACTGGCTAACAGGCTGCAATGTTATCATTTTGGGCAATGGCACCAGTCAATGTAAATCCTCTACAATTGCTTGTAGAGGATCCATGACAGGCTCAGATTATATAATATTATATACCGATTATTGTATCATTATGGAAAGGATCCCTCCAAAAAAATTACATTTGTTTCTTTATCTTTCACTTGGTCACGATCTGTTTGTCCTACCAAGTCGTAACAGGTTGGAACAATTGACAGAACGCTGCCCCCTGAGAGGGGGCAGCGTTCTGCCAACAGCCAGTGACCATATGAAAATAAGAAGAAAGTACAATATTACTCATATAGGAAAGATAAATCCTAGAATGAATCGGAAATCAATATGAAATGTTTTAAAACACGCCAAATTGTATAGGCATTATTGTTCCTTGAAGCAAAACGCACAATAATTGTAGAATTGTATATGACTATGGGAAGGCCCAGAGCCCCGTGAAAATAATTTCTAATCCTGATCCATGCTGTTTCTGGAGGTGTGATATGATGCCGCTCGGATGCCTCTGGGAGAATGGGTCCTGTCCAAGAGAGGTGGACTGACACAGTTACTCTCATCAGGACATTCTGGTCCCTAAATGGATGGCTGTGCAGTCCATCTAATGTGTCCAATGTCATGTTGGAGTGAATTTAACATTCAATCTATTTTTGATTGTTCTCCTTCTCTTAATTCTAACATTCTCTCGTTCTCTGTTTCTCACTTACCCACACTGACACCTCTGTTGAAATCCAAAGAGTCTTTATTCTCTCTTTCTCTCTCTCTCTCTCTCTCTCTCTCTCTCTCTCTCTCTCTCTCTCTCCCTCTCTCTCTCTCTCTCTCCCTCTCTCTCTCCCTCTCTCTCTTTCTCTCTCTCTCTCTTGCTCTCTCTCTCTTTCTCTCTTCTGCTTTTTGGCTATCTCTGTCTCTTTTCATCTCTCTCTCTTTCTCTCTTTTCTCATTCTCTCTCTCTGATCTGTTTTAAGTTGTCGTCACGTGTTCTCTTAATTCCAACACGCTCTCTCTCGCCCTGCAGGAGACCTGTGATCATCTGATCCCTACTGGAGATTGGAAGGTAGGAGCTGTGTTTGCAGTCTCACGCACACTCCTTCCTCTGTCTCCCTCACTCTCTCTCTTTCTCACTCTCTCTCTCTCTGTCTCCCTCACTCTCTCTCTGTCTCCCTCACTCTCTCTCTTTCTCACTCTCTCTCTCTCTCTCCCGGCCTCCTTTCTTTCTGTCTTTCGATCTCACCTTCTTTTCATCAACCTCTGCTTTAACTTCCCAGTTGACAGTCCTCACCATGTTCATAAAGATGCTTTGAAAGCAGATAATAAAATAATATTCTAATATACTGAACACTATGATATTGAAGTAACCACATTCATTACAATTGGATATTTCAAATGAATACACAAAGATGTGCATGTTAAATCTATAACATATACAGATAACATGTATAAAACACTTAATATATATAAAATTCTAGGACTGACAAGTAGTCATGAAAGGTATTCACAGCCCACATGTCTCCCCGACCATAGCAATCGCAACCTCAGTGATTCTTAGGGTCACGTCATCATGTGGTGTCGAGGAGATAAGTCTCCTGCTCACCACATTTGCAGTGAATCCAAGCCATGGTTTGACAGTAAATGTTGTTTATGTGTGATTTTCTGCCCCCTGTGGGCAATTGGTGCCTAGCACTTCGCTGAGCATTTTATTGTTATTTACATTGTGTCATCATCATGCTCTTTGGGATACATATATGTCAAAACAATTTGAAAACTCCTTCATAGGCCAAGATAAAAATGTTACCTGAACCCTAGAATAACAATTGTATCCAAATATACTCTTAATACAACTGTTAAAAGTGAAACATTATATAAAATGGCAGAGAAGGCCTAGTTTGCAAGCCAAGGTCGATGTTTGGGTTTGTTGGGGATCAAAAGACTGCAATGCAGAAATCAGGTAACTTTCAAGAAATCGCCAACAAACGCCAAATTATTATAACTAGTGCAGTGCCCTTTGAAAACGTGTCAGTTCGGAAAGGGGCTGATTGCTCTGCTTCTTGTATCACTGGTTGCAGCTTTGCCGAAAACCGCTCATCCTAACAACTTTGCAGTCGACACTGCACTTCCTTAACAGCACACCAACCAAGTGTGAAGTCGATCGGATGAACGGTAGTCAAGAACATTGCGCGACATACAAACATAGACTCCTCTAATTATAGTGAGATGTTCTCTTAGTTTTCATCAAGAAGTGAGAAAAAGAGAGGGTGTTTGTGAGGTGAGAGGGAGCAGGTCGAGGCAGATGCTCAGGTTTGAAGACAGGTCATGTTGTTCACCACAAAGCGGCAGGCAGAGATATTCTGTTTTTGACATGGCGCTGTACCCTCGGCCAGGATGAAGTTAATCCGCCGCGTGTGGTGACAAGGCTGACAGGTCAATCAAAGTGGGGCCTCGGGACGAGAGCAGCAGATTATGGCAAGTCTGCATGCTGAGTTCGCTGGCATACGGAGGTAGAGGATAGAGGAGAAGAGAGAGAGAGAGAGACGAAGTGGGGAGCAGCAGGGCCACGACAAAGACAATTCTGCAGCAGATAGGCACACCACCCTTTGTGCATGTTTGTGCGTGCATGCTTGTGATTGTGTGTGTGTGTGTGTATGCCAGCAAGCAGGCATGTTAGTTCTGGGCAGCGTCTGTGCATTGCAAGTCCTATTAAAATAGGATTGCCTGTTTCAACTTTCCCCAGCACAACATTAACCCATCTTCAGTTATTTGAATAACCAATGACCAGAGCGTAATGTTTCAGTTTTTGACAGCTGATACAATGTGTATCTTATTATCAGCGAGGGAGAATATGAGAAACCAATACAATGCAGAGAGAGAGGAAAACAACATGTATCTCTCTCCATACTGGCAGTGGTCCTGAGGAGAGTGAACTAGAACACAGACGCGGTACTCGGCCAGTGCCAGACGGGGGCGGGACGCTTCTTAGCCAATCAGTTGCAGCCGGCCCCCTCCCCCTATTCCTCTCTATTTTGGAGCATGCAAGGGGAATGTGTGATATACAAAATGTGCGAGGATGGGAGAAGGGGGGGGGCAGTATCATAAAACTCTGAGACTGGCTCTGAGCAGAGCAGAGGAAAAACAGACCAAGCGAGTGAAGCATCGAATACAGCATTCCTCCTTCTGCAAGCCAGTGTCCAGGATCCTGGTCTCCCAGTCCAACTACATTGTATACCGTCTCTAGCTCCTTACGTTGGCACGATGCCTGAATGCTGGGATGGGGTGAGTCATTAGAACAGGGGCCTAGGGGGAGGGGTTTCAACGGTGTGTGTGTGTGTCTGTGTCTGTGTATCTGTGTCTGTCTGTTCTCGTGTGAATGAGAAATGGCTTCTGTGTATCTATTTGCTGATGAGAATATTCAGCAAGTGAGCGTGCAAGCATAATGTTTGCAAACAAATTATCTTATCCAGAACAACATTTGTTTCATTGCATGTTTAATAACAACAATTTGTAATTCTTAATGTAATATTAGTGTTTTTTTTTATGATCAATCACTGATGGAGGAACATGTGTCTGGCTGCTGCTTGCTGCAGCTGCATGTTGGTTTGTGTATATTGGTGAGTCACGCTTTGAGCTTGGCCAACTGACACAGATGTGGTGCTGAGCTGCTGCTGTAGCAGACGACTGCTGGCAATGCATGCATGCGCAAAGGAATAGTGCATGTGTGTGTCTGTATGTCTGTGTGGTCGTGGAAGTGCTAATCGCGGGCACAGGTGTATGTCAAATAAATATAGCTCTGCAACCTTGAGAACAAGGAGACAAGCTATGTGTTTTTGCATTATGAAAAAACAGGATTTGTTGCAGTGGAGTGAGGGAGAGCTGGAGGGAGAGAGAGAAAGAGTATTGCCGATATTTGATCCGTACTGCAGATAAAAAATATTTGAAAAAAACTTGAATTGCATGCACAAATATTTTTTTTTGCCACATAGCATGTGTAGATGTTAAACATAAGCTTTCGACCCGGCCCTTATTTAATTGTATATTCTATCTTCTATTTATTCCATTGACAGCAACATACAGGTAATGTGGAGCTGCAAAGAAAACCTGCTTAAACAAAGGGGATGCGACAAAGTCTCTTTTTGGACCGCATGCATGAGCTTTGATTACAATAACATGGGGGATGATGGGCGCCCGCTGCAGACGAAGGGGTTAGAGTCTCAGATTACCCAGCAATGTGCTATAGCGCTTAAGGTTTATTTAAGGAGGTCCAGAGAACAAAGACGTACCAGGTGGACAAAGCTGTCATGGTGGATGGCTGTCAGTGCGTCTTTTTAAAGGAGTGAAGCTGGGTTTGGGGTTAAGCTGTAAACCCTGTAGAGAAGGGGTGTCTGTCATTGGCTGAACATGAAGGCTGCCCCCCCCCACCATATCCCCATAATCCTCTGAAATCTACTCTACTCAGGCCTGTCTATGTACTGTCTATGTACAAATCAACACGTAGACCACCTACCACGTCTACTTTGAATTCAGAGCAGTGGAGGCTATCACAAAGTTGGCCTAAACGATTAGTTTGTGTTTGTCCGCTCTTTTCCATATTTTCCAATTAATGACAAAGATAAAGGAAAGACAGCAATCATAGTGACGCATACAAGGGTTTAGAAGTGCTATATTGTATCTTGCAAATTGCATCTAAATTACAAACAATTAAAACATTTGATTAATTTCAGAGTAAATAGCATTCATATAGTTATCCATTTAGAGTACATGAGTTAGTCAATTGTGACATTAATCAACAGAAGTTCAATCCTTTTTTTCACTCCATTCTATTCAAAGTTTGTTGTAAATGCTGCAGGTGTGAACGGGCTGTGATAGACACATGGTCTCCCGTAGGCTGTGTCAGGGGTGTGTGAAACAAGTGTGTCTCACTGTTTGTTTCAGGAACACGACGTCGAGACCCCCTATGGGATGCTGCATGTGGTGATTCACGGGGCACCCAAAGGAAACAAGCCTGCCATCCTCACCTACCACGA
>NC_136942.1:16029950-16032450 GCF_949987615.1 Pollachius pollachius | reverse complement strand
TAATGGCTGGCATTGCCACTATGTGGACTTAGTTGGCAAACCATGCTGATATTAAAGTAGCTCTATTAGGACATAACTAAAACCAAGAATAGTCCCAAATAAAAGGATGAGGCCGTGGTGAGACTGAGAAATGAAACACAATGAGATGCAGTAGGACCACCATGCACACACTGCGGCTGTACACCCCTGTGCCAAGCCAGAGTGACTCATATCTGAAGCTTACTGTCGTATCTGGGTCACTGCAGACACGCACACACACACACACACACACACACACACACACACACACACACACACACACACATATGCACATGCACACACATACACACACACACACACACAGATCCACATATTTACACACCCTCACACATGTATGCGTAAATACATAATAAAACAATAAATACATTTTCTATCATTGCTTAGTGATTTAAAAATACATATATATTTTTTATTTTCTAGTTTCCATCCCTGGAAGGAGCGATCCCCAACTCTGCGATCCCATTCAAGACTTCTTCCTTGTTAATCAAGATAGTGTTTACTTGCCCTTTGGGGGGCTAGGGTCAATCATATACATGTTCATGGCGTGCTAGGGGTTTCATAAATATATGGCCTGTAAATCCCTTTTTCCCTTTTGCCTCATAAAATAGTTTTATTAGCCTTCACTTTAATCCTCTCCTCTTTCCCTCCAGGTTGAGTGCAACTCCAAACTGGATCCAACCAACACCACCTTCCTAAAGGTAAATTATTTAAACAACATATGGATGTTCAATGTATTGAACCTGATTTTAAATTTTTTACTATAAACATCAGTTTGATGTGGTATCTGATGTATTTACCATATAGTTCTGGCATTTTATAGTTTACAGTATAGTTTACTTTGCATTATTGTAATATATAGGGCTTTACTGTATTGTAAGTTTGATGCACCTTTTCTGTGGCAGATGGCGGACTCCGGCGGATTGCCCCAGCTCACACAGGTAACAGAACAGTCCAGAACTTTGAGGATGCATAAGAACAATAGAGCTTGCTCTTTAGCGCTCTCATTTTGTACCCTGCTGATGATGTTCCTTAGAGAAGAGAAAGAGAATTTGTGCCATTATCAATGACTATTGATTAAATAATCATTCAAAAAGATGTTATGATGCTTTTTAGACAGACCATAGTCTAATTTATATTGGTGTCGGCAAAATGTATTTCAATTAAAATCGAGAATTGTTTTGTTTTTTTAAGCCTGCCAAACTGGCCGAAGCCTTCAAGTACTTCCTCCAAGGCATGGGCTACAGTAAGTACTCACACTGGACACGATGGGGCTTATTCACCCAGCAGATATCTCGGTTCCATGTTGTTCTCAACATTCAGCATCAGTTTCATCACCTAGCTAGTGTTAGTGTGTGTATGTTTGTGTCTGTGTGTGTTTATGTGTGTGTTTGTGTCAGAACATTTAGCCTCTTTACCAATAAGCCAGGGTGAATCCACATGTAAGTTTAGAGAATTAAGGATATCTGCTTACGTATATATATATATTTACAGTATATGCATATGAATTATTATGTATTATTATTGATATGATTATACATATTTATTTTAAATAGTCATACCAATGTTTTTTCCAGAATACACACTCAAAGTATTAGAAAGATTGTAATGTTCTCTCCCACTCTGACCCCCATGAGGTTTATATATATCAAAGAGGTAGATGTGTTAATGCCTCCGTTCACTGTGTCTCCCTTACCCCGTTCTCTCAGTCGCGTATGTGAAGGATCGAAGGTTGAGTGGAGGGCCAGGTACTTCCTCCTTCCTGTTCACCTCTGACTGCTATTGGCTGGCCCGCAATGATCGACATCAGCATTTTGAAATGGTTGACCCCATTAAGATCCCCATTAAGAAGTTTATTTAATTGTTCTTGCTTTTATTTTTACCCGTCAGTTTCTTTATCAAGAAGTATTTTTCTGAACTTGGAAAAATATTGGACCTGGTTCCACCCCAGCCATTACATTTCTCTCTGCATGTCATTCAAACAGTTATAATGAAGTAAGTCTGAATAACTTTATACATACATTTGGGAATGATATAAACTCTTATGAATAGGAGAGTCTCAAATCATTCCTCGCCAACCCCCCACCTCGACCGCATATTGCATGGTGCCTCCAGGTTGAATCAGCCACGAATGTGTTTCAATGTGCAGCCACACGGTCGCGCTTCATACAACAACCTTTCCCATTACTAAGGAATGTCTTCCGAGCGCAACAGGTTGCTGTTATGGCCTGACGGCTGGCTGCTGCAGGGAAATCTCTTCAGTTTAATCCCATTGGCATGTCCCCGCATCTTGCTGCTGGCAGTTGATGAACCTCCATTAAGATGATGTCTAACGATGGAATGTCTCTTCTGATCTCTCTTCTCTCTCTCTCTCTCTCTCTCTCTCTCTCTCTCTCTCTCTCTCTCTCTCTCTTTCTCTCTCTCTCTCTCTCTCTCTCTCTCTCTCTCTCTCTCTCTCTCTCTA
>NC_136942.1:16009950-16027450 GCF_949987615.1 Pollachius pollachius | reverse complement strand
CTCATGACTATACATAATGTGTATAAGTACAGAACGCATCCACAAATCGCATGCTTGCATGCCAAAGCGGTTGTTAGTCTTGAAGTTTTGGTATTAGATCAGAGTCCGTCCAGTGTTAAGCTACTTGTCTTATGTTCCCACAAGAAGCAGTATTTTCAAACATTTTAAGATACAATTCAAGTAAATTAAGAAGTATGTGCAGTGTAAGGATGGCAATGACTATAGAGACATTTTTATTAAAGAAAATCAAAAAAAAATTGTTGGATGAAAAGAGAGTGCACCTTATATATATATATATATATATATATATATATATGAATGTACCGGAACAGTTCAGCTCAATTAATCACTTTCTACACATGTGCACATTATGGCTGTGGTGTTGTTGGCTACAAACCAAAGAAGCTACTCAAACTTAACCTTGTAGGAGGTCATAAACGCTTCCCCATAGGCATACAACATTTGATCCACTGGGCTGTAGTTCAGCGAATAAATATGGTTGGACATTTTGGTGATGCGTATGCCGACGTCGAACCTCTCCACACCCGTGGCGGTGTCCAAAGAGTAGAAGATCTCTTCCACGTCCTGGGTGACGTAGCGTGTGGCGTAGAGGACGCCAAACGCCACGAAGCTATTGGTCGCCGAATTCTTGTAAACCGACGTGTGCCAGGTTTCACCCAGCACGGGCCGTCCGTCTTCTACCCCCACCCGGGCCAGCACCAGGTTGCCATGGTCCTCGGTGGTGGTGTAGACCACCCAGACGCCGGTCTCGTCGGTGGCCAGGTCCAGGTCTGTGTATGGGTAGCAGGCTTCGAGGTGGCAGTAGTTGCCTTTGGAGTTGACCCTGCAGAGGAAACACCCATTTGAAGAAGCCCAGTTTAAATGGTTGCGAGAGACACACACCCCAGAACGAGGAAACAGATCAACAGTTCATTTAGTGTTCTAAAGCTGGATGAGAACTGGAAGAAACCAGTTCCATGGAGGTGTGCATTCACCCTTTTTTGCGTGAAGGTGGTTAAGCGGCCATACACATCTTTATGCATTCAATTTTCACCACAAAGAACATGAGTGTTTGAAGAGTAAAAAATAAAAAGGTTGACCAAAGAATGTATGATGGCACCTGGTTCCTGCAGGCAGCATTGCGGATTGAACAGTCTTGCTGGTGAGGTTGAATCTGCAGACGGCCGCTTCTTTGTAGCAGTTATAATAAAGGGCTTCTCCGTAAAGCACAGCGCTGGGCCCCTGGATAGTGTTGGTGGTTGGGTTACTGGGGCTGATCTGAACATTGCCTGTAAAAATAAATACTGGAAATTATACAGGAGAATACATGTGTATTCTAATATCATGAGGTAAAATGCCAGATGTTCATAGAGTTTCTATGAGTCATACCGAATACCTCATCATGACAACACCTTGCAAGTAATACTACACTGCCGTTTTACCATACATAAAAATCCTGCTTCTAATGACCCATGTTTTCAGCCAGGCTAAATGGTAACAGCATAAATGGTTCTTGTAGTAGCCAGTCTGCAGAGTTCTCCCCATAATCTGATCAATCTGAACAGAGAGCTAGTGGGTCCTGCGTAGTAAGTGTCTGCTATTTGCCTGAAGCTGGATACTCGGGTTCATACCTGGAGTGCTGATCCCGACTATCAGGGCGCTCAGAGTGGTGTAGCGCCGTACATAATGGGCGTATATGTTGCTGCTGGTCAGAATCACACGCCAATACCAATTCTCCTTCCCAGCGTCAGGTTTAGGGTCACGACCCCAAGATCCGTACTTGTAAGAGCCCGGGTATTCTCCTGATGTGTAGACCCTCGGGCCCGTCACGTTGACACATCGAGGACCGGCACCTAAAGGGTGACGACATGTTGGGGAGACAGGAGAGAGGTGAGGCGAGGAGCAGAGAGGAGCAGAGGGAAGAGGAGCAGAGAGGAGAGGAGGGGAGAGGAGAGGAGAGGAGAGGAGAGGAGAGGAGCAGAGAGGAGGGGAGAGGTGAGGAGCAGAGAGGAGAGGAGGGGAGAGGAGCAGAGAGGAGAGGAGGGGAGAGGAGAGGAGGGGAGAGGAGAGGAGAGGAGAGGAGCAGAGAGGAGCAGAGAGGAGAGGAGGGGAGAGGAGAGGAGGAGAGGAGGGGAGAGGAGCAGAGAGGAGAGGAGGGGAGAGGAGAGGAGAGGAGGGGAGAGGAGCAGAGAGGAGAGGAGGGAAGAGGAGCAGAGAGGAGAGGAGGGGAGAGGAGAGGAGGGGAGAGGAGCAGAGAGGAGAGGAGGGGAGAGGAGCAGAGAGGAGGGGAGAGGTGAGGAGCAGAGAGGAGAGGAGGGGAGAGGAGCAGAGAGGAGAGGAGGGGAGAGGAGAGGAGGGGAGAGGAGAGGAGAGGAGAGGAGCAGAGAGGAGCAGAGAGGAGAGGAGGGGAGAGGAGAGGAGGAGAGGAGGGGAGAGGAGCAGAGAGGAGAGGAGGGGAGAGGAGAGGAGAGGAGAGGAGGGGAGAGGAGAGGAGCAGAGAGGAGAGGAGGGAAGAGGAGCAGAGAGGAGAGGAGGGGAGAGGAGAGGAGGGGAGAGGAGCAGAGAGGAGAGGAGGGAAGAGGAGCAGAGAGGAGAGGAGGGAAGAGGAGAGGAGTAGAGAGGAGCAGAGAGGAGAGGAGGGGAGAGGAGCAGAGAGGAGAGGAGGGGAGAGGAGAGGAGCAGAGAGGAGCGGAGGGAAGAGGAGCAGAGAGGAGAGGAGGGGAGAGGAGAGGAGCAGAGAGGAGAGGAGGGAAGAGGAGCAGAGAGGAGAGGAGGGAAGAGGAGAGGAGAAGAGAGGAGGGAAGAGCAGAAGAGGAGAGGAGGGAAGAGGAGAAGAGAGGAGAGGAGCAGAGAGGAGAGATGATAGTGGATAGGAGAAAATAGCAAAGTGGATAGGTGAAGAGAAAAGAGGACAGCAGAGTAGAGGATTGAAGAGGAGACACCAACAGACCATGGAGAAGGAATAAATTGAACAAGTATCTTGAGGAGACTGAGTTTGGTCAGTGTAACTGAAATACCATTTGAAGGATTGACTGGGGGACTACGGCTGCATCCATTCTTGCAGTGGTCCAGGTCTCTGGTGAGACGGATGTTGGTCTTCTCTCTCTTCACCGTCTGCATGGTGTCAAACGCTTCCAGCTGCTGCATCTCTTCTTTTAAATCTTGCAGCTGAGAGACATATAGGAATAAACCACGCATATCGTGATCCTTTTGGTGAGTCCCTTATTCTTGGATATTCTCTGTGTAATGTATACTACACTTATTAGTCTTGACCTCCAAAATGTAACTGTGTTTTTAAGGGTTGGAGGAGTTATATAGATCTTTGCACCTGAGATAATTCACATTAAACCAAAGAATTAAAGGTTCTTTATTAAAATCACTCGCAGTGCCTTTAGTATGGTATGCTACTTATAGCTACTTCTATATAGTTGGAACATGTTAAGGGGTTACCGTCTCAAACATGTTGCTGTTTTGTTGCCTAAACCCGAGGTGGGTGCTGTTGAGCTTGTTCACGAGCTGCTGGATCTCAGCCATGTCGTTGTGTATGACCTGCAGGGTGATGGCCCCATACAGATCGCCATCGTTCTCCAGCTCCAGCTCAGACACCTCAGCAACCAGCTCGGGCAAGCGCTGCTCCAGTGCCAACAGCAGACCATCAAACTCACGGGCCTTTTCAGAGAGATATCAGTGTGTTCAGCGTCAACCGCAGCACCTGTTTACGCTGACATTCAGTGGGAGTCCCACATAAAGGGTATTTATAGGAAAAGACTAGATTGACTAGAGTGTAAAGACACTATAGTGACAAGAAACCTCAAAGCATCTCGACCAAACCCAATTCAAACACTTCATTTCAACACACATATTTGCGGGTGGAGCACAATGATATTAAAGTTAAAAGAAATTGTATTCCATGAGTTTATGTCTTGAAACCTTCTGTGGATTGACGTCCTGGTTACATTTCACAGCGTCTTGCTCCACAGTTTTGAGTTTGTTGTGAGGAAAGGGTTTCTCTGCATTCTTAAACTCACAAATACAAGAGTCAGAGGCATAGGCCACCTGCAAGATAAGCCTTGTTGTCAATCGTTGCAAGAATCAAAAACATTGAGCATAGATTCAGGTTCCCATTTCAATTTTGTTCTTAGAATATAAAAGTATATACTATTATATAATAATACATTGTTTCTATTGTATATTATATTCTTACCTGATGAACAATAATCTGCAGCGTGAAGAGTTGGAGAATCATAGCAAGATACATGATGGTTGATGAGCGACGGCACACTTTCAATAACCACAGTAAGAATCAGACCCTATCTCTCTGAGCAGTGGACACTCCCACTATGCTCTGAAAGCCCCAGCAACGCCTCTGATGGCGTGTGTGTGTGTGTGTGTGTGTGTGTGTGTCCGTGCGTGTGTGTGTGTGTGTGTGTGTGTGTGTGTGTGTGTGTGTGTGTGTGTGTGTGTGCTCTTATGCAATGCACAAAATAAAAAGTAAGGCTTTGGTCCTCATGTAAACCAACCAACAGGGAATTTGAGAACAAGGAAATAAACAAATACATGAATTTAAGATAAAAAAACATCTTGATTTCCTGTAGGGGACACGTTACACATGTTGAGGATGTTGGAGAAAAATACTTTCAACGATGGAAAATTATTACCAAATGGGGAATGGTTTCACGTGACAAATGAAGAAAGAAGGAACAGAGAATCTTTGCTTTGCAATTATTACAGTCTCTTACACAATTAGGGAACCACCAAAACCCAGTTCTTAAAATTCATAATATTGCTTCTGCAAGGGCTTCTTCAATGAGCCATAAGCTGAATCACCGTTTTTTGTTTTTTTACCTTATTCAGCAAAATATAGTATCATAGCTGACATTCATTTATTAATTTAAATGGAGGGCACTCTGGGTTAGATGTTGGGCTGATAACCTGCATGGAGATTTGGTTTGGATGGCCAAAAGTGGAGGAGTGGGGTTTGCTGTCCCCAGGGGTTGATGTAACTCTAGCAAGTGTTTGTGTTGATGTATTGATTTGATAGGGACAGGTCTTTACTTCGTTTAATGTCAGGTTCAGTGGCTGCACAGATTAGGAGGGCATTCCGTTTGTTTCGTTTTTCTTGGTGTGGCGGCGACAGCGTGTAGAGGTCCAGTTAGGCAGAAACGTCCTGGGAGCCCTTCCTTGGGGTTTTGACTCCGATGGCGCGACGGCATGAGTACCTCACCTTATGTGGGCCCCTGCAGAGGTCTAGGGGCCAGCTTACTTTGGTTCCATTACGTTTAATTTGTATTAGGGTTGACTTATATTTATTCAGTTTAAGTTTATTTTTTATTTTATGTTTAATTCCTACAGGTTACTTATTGATAATATTTAAGATATTGGTTGCGGCTGCAAATTTAGACGACATCATTCAGGTCCCTTCTGAACATCTTTTGGATTGTTGGACCAAAGACCAGTTGGTTCAAATGACAGATCTTCATGGGGTTGAGTGTAGTCGTACTCTATGTTGGATAATGATATTGCGGAAACCTTCAGGTCCCGGTTGAGCATCAATTTGTATATTAGTCAGGACATTCGATGCACCTTTAAGTCCCTTCACAGACAAGCATAAAGATAACAACATTTACAAAGCCTGATTCTCCTCTACTTCCACGTTGGGAAAATTTTGTTGATCCGGTAGGATCTTTGAATTATGACATCAAGTTTGATCTTCTTAAGTTTACTGGAAGGTTCCCTTGTCTCCTAAAGCGAGTGGGATTTTAGCTTTTTATTACACCCTCTGGCCAGTATTCATACATTAATGCCTTTTTGTTTTAATGCAACATACTGGAGAGTTTTCAATGCCTTATAAATCAGTGATAAATCTGGTCTGTGGGGTTCGACGTTAATTTGTATGACAGTCATTTACAATGACTACTGTGCTCCGTATGTCCTACACACCCAAACTCTGTGTGAAAGGTTGGCATGGGCACACCTGACAGTTGAGCTGGCCAGATGGGACTTTGCTAAGGCAACAGTGACATACCTGGGCATATTTAAAAGTACAAAATAATGGTGGCAGTGTGACCTCAAACTGAAAAGGACAAAGTGAAGCCAATGAAAGCAATGAGATCAGTGCATGTTGCCATTCATAGCACTTGCTTGGGAATATCAAATAATACCTTTTTGCTTATACTGCTAATAATAAAAATGATGATCATTGTCTGTTTCATAATTACCATTAATAACTTATAATAACTTTATTTTATCCTTTTTTTAGACTTATTTTATTCATGTAGTTACTTGTTTTTGGTTGAGCTATCCGGCATCAGAAAGCTGTCATGATCAATTTTAAAATGTGTACTACCGTAATGTGTACTACCGTACAAAGGCAACCAGTTTCGCGGCAAAATGGAGTTATGACTCAACATGAACTTGTGGCGATGTTTATCTTGTTGCGGCCAACTATCTTGATTCAATCTTGCTCGGTTCTATCCTCTGGAATAAAATGTGTAAACATCGGATGAAAAATCAAGGAAGGGGCAGTTTCTCCATGCAAATATGCCAAGTGCCTTGGTATTATGTAGATCCCCAATTAAGTGATATATTAAGCTGCTGTTTAGTCTATATGTCATCTAGGTTTAATTTTAATTTTAATTGTATATTCTAATACAATAATGTATATATATTTTCCTAATCTACAAGATCCTAATCTACATTTTGAAAACATAAAGACATTTTAATAAAATAATAAGAAACATAGAATCTAGTAAGTAATTTGAAAAAGAATAATGTTGGAAAAAAACTATATATCTGAGGGGCAACACTAGTTGCTGCACTTTGATGTACTGCTGTTGTATTGCCTATACAGCAACAATTCTTAGTAGTTGAAAGGTAAGGTTCAGTATCTGCATTTTAAAGGCTAATTGGTGAAGAATATTGATGATTTTGGAGTGAATCCACATATTTATTTAGAACACAATTGCCTTGAAATATATTAAGAAAAAATTTGTTCTCACTGTTGACATAGTTACAATGGTAACTACTCCCAGTATTAATAAAAATCCAATATACCAAACAGAGTTTTGCTCAAGTGAATCCACGGTCATTTCAAAACTCAGGAAAACCCAGAAAAACAAAGGGGAAGTCATTATCGGAAGAGTGCGGTTAACCTTGACATTTTCGCAATTTTAATGGCACCGCCTCATTGTGTGTGTGTGTGTGTGTGTGTGTGTGTGTGTGTGTGTGCGTGTGTGTGTGTGTGTGTGTGTGTATGTGTGTGTGTTTGTGTGTGTGTGTCTGTGTGTGTGCGTGTGTTGGGGGGGTGTGAGAGAGATACAAAGAGAGAGAGAGAGAGAGGAAGAATAATATAGATATGTATGTTTGAACATCCCTTCTCCTCATTTCGAGAGAACCTCATTCTCCTGAGTCCCTACTATGGCCCCTACTATGTTTCTTCTGCTGTTAGTTTTGTGTGCAGTGAGTTTTAATCGGACATTCGCTCACTCTGAGGTAGGTTACAACATCATACTGCTCTGGCCCTGTTGTTTTTACCAGTATTATACTGTACCAATATTTCATTTCAAAGGTAAGATGTATTTAGTGTGTTAGTGTGTAAAGTATGCATATTCAGTATATTCCTTCTATGTATAATATGAGATCCATAGTCATCCACAATGTTGTAATCGGATTGTACTTTGTTTACAGTTAATTTAGCATTTCAACACTTACGTCTCTAAGACATATGTGTGTGTGTGTGTGTGTGTGTGTGTGTGTGTGTGTGTGTGTGTGTGTGTGTGTGTGTGTGTGTGTGTGTGTGTGTGCGTGTGTGTGTGCGTACGTCTGTTTGCTGTCTACAGGCAGAGAGCCAGGTTCAGCGTGTCTCTGGCCATCAGCGTGGCGGGGCGTGTGTGTGTCCCTTCAACTCCAGCATGTGGATCTTCCCCACTCTACAGTACGAGAGGGTGCAGCAGGCCGTGGAGAGCTGCGAGGAATCCATAGAGAATCAGGAGAACCAGGTTCACACACACCCACCAACACACACACACACACACACAGACAGACAGACAGACAGACAGACAGACAGACAGACAGACAGACAGACAGACAGACAGACAGACAGACAGACAGACAGACCCACCCAGACAGACAGACAGACAGACAGACAGACAGACAGACAGACAGACAGACAGACAGACAGACAGACAGACAGACACACACACACACACACACACACACAGATTTTATGACAGCAGGCAAACACATTTGCATATATATATATATATGGAGGTTAGGGATTGGAATGCAGGCCTCCCAGTCTCCACTGGAGGCAGCCTGGTAGAAAGGAAATCGCAGTTAAAATATATGTTCGTGTTTAGAAGGATGGATAGGTATATATGCATATATGTGTGTGTTTGTGTGTGCGCACTACATGTCTTGTGATGTTGTGTGGTTCTTCATGCCGCTAACAGGTGTTGCTGTCTAGCGAGCGTCTCCCCCAGATGCAGGCTCTGCTTCAGAACCTGAGCGCCCGCCTGGAGCCATACCTCTACCTGAGGAAGGCAGGCCTGCACTCGGCGCTGTGGCTGCAGAAGCTTGGCCAGGAGCTGAAAAAGCTAGAGGGGGACATTAGCCTTCTCCACAGCCAGGGAGATAGCAATGAAATAAAGACACTGTCTGCGGAGGTGACATTCAAGGAACTACATTGTTTCTGTTCTTTCTTGATAGTTTGGCTTAAATTCTAGACGAAAACTTTAGTTTAAGGTCTTCGATCACAGAGATGCTTTGTACTAGTATTCTGATTGATATGTTTACAATCGAATATCAGTGTGATCATAAAAACAACTATTGTTATGTTTGTCAATTTCCATCTTCTTCCCTTTTATTTGTGCGCGTCTCTGTTGTCTATGTATATGTCAGGCAAGTAAGCTACGGATAAATGTGGAGAAAATGTACCATTTGGACACCATAAACATGAAGACAATCAAAGAGAAGCTGAGGTATCTGAAGAACCGTGCTGAGTCTTGTAGGTCAATCCCCGAGGATTTCCGAGGTAAGTTCATTTTCCAATGAGTGTGTCCATGCATGGGATACAAGCCATTAAATGGGTGTGACTTGTACCTACACGCATCAGAAAAAACAAAGAAACGTACGAAGAAAGAAAATAATGTAGAGTGAGGAGAAAGCAACAAACACATATTTTGTTCACCTTGTCTCACTTGAATGCTCCCTCTCTTTCCCACAACTTTTACAGGCAAATATTCGCATTGCACCACCAAGGGCCTGATAACCAACATCAGCAGCCCAGTAGTGACCAAGATCAGCCCTTTTGGCAAGAACCTTATATCTGGCTCCTGGGGGAAACAGGCCCAGCAGGGCAGCTCCAGGGACAGCGAAAGCTACTGGGTTCAACCCCTGGCCAACAGCCACGCCTGGGGCAACACCTTGCGTCTTTACCCCTCCTATGAGAAGTTCATGGCCTCCGCCGGACACCACGACGTGACCTTCGCTCCGTCCTACTCCGACAAGAACACCAACGAGGGCCCCAACGGCGTGCTCTACGGGGACGCCTTCTACTACCACTGCTACCGCACCGCTGACGTCTGCCGCTACAACCTCACCAGCAGCACCGTGGCGCGGGTCACGCTGCCCGGCGACGTGGGCTTCTCCAACAAGTTCCCGTACTGCTACTACGACTGCCGCCCCTACAGCGACGTGGACCTGGAGGTGGACGAGACGGGCGTGTGGGCCATCTACGCCACGATGGGCAGCCACGGCAACCTGGTGGTGAGCCGGCTGGAGTGGGACGGCGCGGCGCTCAACGTCACGCACACATGGGAGACGCACGTGTTCAAGAAGGCGGTGAGCAACGCGTTCATGGCGTGCGGTGTGCTGTACGCCACGCGCTACGCCGACGACTCCAAAGAGGAGGTCTTCTACGCCTTCGACACGGGCACAGGCGCGGAGGACAACTCGCTGGCACTGCCGCTGGAGAAGGTGGCCAAGGGGGCCGCCAGCGTGAGCTACAACCCCATCGACAGGCAGATCTACATGTACAACGACGGCTACCTTCTGGCCTACCAGGCCGTGTTCTGATTGCACGTCTCTTGATGTCCTTGGTGAAGAATGCGGTTGTTTGTTTGGGTTACATCGTTGGGATTTTAGCGAATGAAAGTGAATTTTGTATAAAAAAGTATTTGATTGGTGCATTCTTAATTCCTAAACGACGTGTCAATAAAGACATTTATTTGCAAGCAAACAAATAACACTAAATCTAAAATGCTTGTTTATTTATTATTTGCGGAATGTTTTGTTTCAAAGTGAATTCTGAAAGGGGTTACCCCAAACAAAGCCATTTAACCATTTTACCATTCAGCCATTGCTTCATTCTACATAAAAAAGCACTTGATTTGTGGTGACAGTTGGGGTGCTAGGTAGGGGGAAGGTAGAAATAGGGGTTCGGGCAGAAGTGTTATTGTGCTGCTCTTGGGCTGATGAAGAGAAGCCATCTGCTGTGGCTGACCAACTAAGGCAGTATCAAGGGAACTGTGATTGGCATTTTATTTATCGCAAAAAGATTGCTGAGTTTGTAATAAAAATGTCATGGTTGCTCTGATTCTAAATGCACCACTTGGCAATATTGTCATAACGGTAAATTTAATTTATGTTCCGTGTCTGGACCAACAGGGACCAAACCATGGCCCGGGAAGTTTTTGTCTCACTCTGTGCGGATGCATTCACTTGAGAAAAACGTTGGCCCTTTTATTCTGAAAAACAAGAATCAAATTGATAATAATCACAAAATATATCAGATATCTTAATTGTACTATATCAGAGTTCTCCATAGACCCCGGCGGCCAGCTATAGAGCCGCTTAGATATTCTGGGTTGTTTCTGACTAAATTAAAGGTAATGTCTAAAAATCCGCCCTGTGTTTATTGCTTCCATTGGTTCTCAACAATCTAACATAAGAGAGCTTACAAATACTTTTCCAATAGCAAGATAACAATAAAGGATTTATGCGCCAACCTCATCACTTAGGCTAGACAAGTTTATATGATTACATTGGCATCTACCTATTATATCTTATGACAATGGCAGGAAATTGCATTGGCCAATGCTCTTAAGCTCACGGCCAACATTTCTGTGTGCCAATAAGAAAACAAGGAGGGCTCAAACTCATAGTAAGGATGTTCTTTTTACAAATTCTTTGTTAAGTGTTTCAGGTTCACCCAATGGACCAGAGGGCAGTGTGGCTAAAACCACCACACCATTTCTAATTTTGGATGAGTTCCAATCAAAACCTCACCTCGGTGGAAACAACATTTCTCATGGTATAGGCCAGGCCTGCTTGAGTGCATAGCTAAGTGGTAAGGTGACCTCGTTCTTATGCATAATGTATAATTCATGCTGCGTCATAATTGCAACAATTAAAGTCTATGTCTTTACCTCTCTGTGCACTCTCTATCCCATTCTTTTCTTGTTTCACAGCTGAGCACTATGTATTTAGTGAATGCTTACACCCACACTCTCTCTCACACCACCTAGCCTTTTAATTGGCCTCCTTTACTTTCAGTGGACTTTTCCCTCTGGTATACATATTGGATAATGATAACTATTGTCCGCATGGTTGATCTATTCTTAAAGACGGGCTGAAACCATGAGAAAATTAAAAAAAGACTGAGTGAAACTGTCTTTTCAGACTTTTCCTCTATTCAAACCCATCATCTGCACTTTATATATTATTGCCTATCTTTTTTGGCACAGATGATTGTTTGATATGGATCTCGATTTTAATTAAGCCAGCTAGCCACCCACTCGAGGCGGACATTGCACGTTTGGTGCCCTAGGCAAGCCCTTTTGTACTGTACCCCGGGCAGCTGCCATAGGCAGCGGCCTATGTCCCCTATAGGAAGTGCGCCCCCATCTCCGTCTGTATTCATTGTTAAAATGATTGTCTTCGATACGCACATTTTGTGATTAATGTCTGTATCACACACTCAGAACCGCAATTGGCTTGTAGGCAGCACACAAAGAGTGTACTCCGTGTACTACTGTTGCAGTCCATTCCAGTTTGTACACTAGGTGGCTCTATGACCACACATATGTTTAGTGATGTGGTCTGGTTTACTGTGGCTAGCAGGCTGCATGTCTGACACACCCGGAATCCTTCCTTCATAATTACAGACCTAAATAGTAACTGAGAGGTTGGCCACATCATGTTCAGAGGCAGCATTGGCTTCCATCTGAGGCTACTGGATGTACACGTGTCTGTGTTTGATATGGAGAATGTTTCTTGTTGGTTTCCTGCTTGGGCTGGCATCTAGGAAGACCTCGAACGTAAATTAAAGCAAAGACACAGCCTAGCATTCTATACCTAGAACTATAACCAACATGTTTTAGATTATAATTAATGTTTGGGCGCTTATTGTATATTTATGTACAGACAAACACACACACGCACACTTTGTGTGTTTGTACATACACAATGTATGAATGCTGCACATGATTGGCAGCGGTGATGGACTATGGATAGCAATGTTTCTTTGGTGAATTAGTTCAACCATGAACACATCTTCCCATTAGCATGAGTGTGTCACTTTCTAAACTCTATTATTTCAACTGCCAAAACGCAGTGCATTAGCGATGAATACAGGCGACTCCTGCTGGCCTCCACCAGCAGCCAGGAGCACTGCTTAAATGGGGCAGAAATTAGCACCTCCTGTTGGGCCATACGGGATCATGGTTAATATGTCGTGCTGTGCTGTGCTGCTTGCTTGCTGTGAAAAGAAGATTCATCACAAAAGTGTGATCAGAATGGCTCTGTGGGAGTGTGTGTGTGTGTGTGTGTGTGTGTGTGTGTGTGTGTGTGTGTGTGTGTGTGTGTGTGTGTGTGTGTGTGTGTGTTTGCACATGCATGCAAAACATGTAATTCCCAAAAGGTTCTAAGCCTTAGAGTTTACCTTGACCATGAATTCTTCTGGAGAACGCTGTCTGAAAGAGGCCATATCCTTGTGTCCCATTGAGGTGAATTGTGTTTTGCTTTGGGCAACTCAGAGAAAGTTGATTTGAATATAAAAACAAGTCTATGCAAAACAACAGTGACCTAGAGATTGGGAAAGAGTGGGTGTGCATCGCTGTTTTTTTTATAATTGAAAGAACAGGGATACCTTCATTGTGCCTTTACTTGTACAATGGAGTTGTTTTAGGGTGAAACACGAATGTCTGAAATCTATCTAAGCAGAAAGGGACAGAGACAGAGGGGATAGAGTGATTTTTCAGAATGAAGGAAAGAGAGATGTAAAGAGGTAAAACATACGTGGTGGGTGCAGGGTGTGGAACCCTGGCTCACATGGGTGGACCCTGCAGAAGGACATTGTAATGACAGGGCATCTAGTAGTTTGAAGATATAAATACGTTTTAAACGAACACAAGTTCTGTTCCTATGGGATGAACCTGGACAGCCCCACCCACTGGGGCTGAAATGACAGGGTGGATAGAGATGTGAGCATGTATGGGAGAGTTCAGCAAACGGTGTAGCAGTACAAGACTTTTCGCTCATCAGAAATGGGTCACTGCTCCAAAGAATCTATACAGATACATTCATACCATTACAATTATGACTTCTCCTCAGATTGCCAGTAGTTACAAATTATTGTTATGTATGAAACAGTTCCATATCACCTACGATATTATGTAAATCACATAATTAGATCATATGTCCACATATAGATGTTATTTCTGTAGCTTCACATAATGTTACCCTCCCTAAATGCTTCAAACAGATTCAAAACTGACTCTGAGAGTCCAAGGCAAAGACTGTCCCTCTGAACGCATTGTGATACATAAGCTTCCACAGGTGGAGAAAACTTTTGGCAGGACATCGGAACCTGCTGAGGCCATAACGGCCTCACAAACTCCCTGACCAAACTGGTTGGTGTCATTAGTTGAAGTGGATCGGATTAATTCATTATCAATGGGCCCTTTTCACATAAAGAAAAACACAGTTGTAGCTCTTAACATTTCAACAATTATGTCCATATTAAATTAAATCAAAGGTTTGGCAGTGCACCAGTACAGACACAACTACTCAGTTCATATATTGACCATACTATGGACATAAATAAAAAACAATCTAATGTTAAAAGAGTTTGCTGAACAAGAATTTACTGTTGACATGCTGGAAAAGGATAAAAACAGGTCCCTAAAAGTCTGCAGAAAGGTTTAATTGACGACAAACAAACAACTAATTAAAAGTTGCATTTATGTGGATTTGATCGGATTTGTATTAACAGGTATTATAAGTATTACTGATTGATATGCAAGCCCCTTACTTTTGTCTGTGGGCCAGTCCATAATTATGAGCCTGAAAGAAGAAATAGCAGCACACACTTTTACCCTCTGCAGACTATCGTCCATTCAGTGCATTTAAAAAGAAACTCTACAGAGCAACATCTCCTTCTAGTGAGTGGGGGGGCGTGTGTTCATGTATGTGCTGTATCCACTCCTCTGAAAGCTTCCCTTTGAAACAAATCCTCCTTGAATGTATGTATTCACTCATGTGTAAAAGAAAGTGCTTAGCGGTCTTCACTTGAGACTTTCATAACAACCGCACAGTTGTTTTTTGACTTCAGAGCCAGAGCACGTGCCTCCTACTAACACACGGTGACTCAGGGGTCACGGGTTAATACAGTGTAGGCGGCTCTAATTCTGAAAGGAAGCCTTTGAAGATGGCTGCTTTTCAAATGAGGAGAATGATGTTGCCAAATGATGTTGAATGATGCTGCCAAATGGTCAGTTCATAAGCATGTAGATGGATGCAACTGACTCAGTTAAAACTCTGAATTGTGTTTACGTTTGTCAGTTTTACGAACATAGAGATTTAGATTCAGTAGATAACTGATTTTTTTATAAACATTTATATTGATTGATTCTTAGCACTACATATGTGAAAAGCTGCAGGATGTCTCACCATCTTGCGGACTGGACTGGAGGGATTGAGAACACAATCGCGATCATTAATATGTTGTCGTAAGAAAATATGTTGATGTATCTTAAAAAATGTCAGCGCATGTGTGAGCTGATGAACATATTCCATCAATTGATGACTCACATAGAACATATTTGGATATCTTACTATTGAAGAGAGGAATGCATTTATTTGGGTAGTAAGACATGTAGGATGACAATAACACTGAGTTTTAAAGTTGGAGTTATTTCACTGTGTGATCTGGAGACCCAACTGAGGAGAAAGCCAACAAAACTGTAGGAGGCCTCTCAGAGAGTGGATAGATGCTGAAAGCCTTCCTAATCCCATAATCTTTAATAGAATACCTCTTGTTAGCTGGATTCTGGCCTCATGTGAGTGAACCCCCCTCTGACTCAGCATGTATTTGCTTCAGCCTATTTTCTACAATCCAACATGCAAAGTATAATCATCATTACCTTTACAGGAACATATACTGTTGTTAAGGTAGTATATAAAACACACACACACAATTCCCCCCCCCCCCACACACACACACACAACGACACACACACACAAACACACACACATACACACACACACACACACACACACACACACATACACACACACACACACACACACACACATAAACAGACACACACACTGAAAGCAAACAGTGCAAATTTCAGTATCATCGCAGAAAATATTTTGGTTAATGGGATTGATATTAATGTTCCACCTATTAACATTTATTGAAAAGGGCTGTTTGTCCTATCTCACAGGCACTTCATTTTAAATGTAAAAACAAACCCCATTAGTGTGGCCCATCATTCATCCTCTATCATCTGCGTCATTCCCCACACTTCCTGATCTGACAGCTCCCATCGGACTAATAATGGATAATCCATTTGCCCCATCACCCAGAAGCCAGAAGCCACCCAATTGATTTTTGCCTATTCATAATGGGCTTGGCAGCCCTAGATTTCTATCAAATATAGAACATAATCAACACATATGAATTAGAAATAGACATGTGACGTGTAGGTATAAAAACCAATATTTTATTGATATGCAACAAAGTATGCAACTACATATTTATTACCATGCCTTAGTAAACAAAACGCTTCACACATATATACCACCTGGCCAAGCAGCTGTTGATGGCGATGACCCAAACAGCTGCATTTGTTCTCAATTTGTTTTCTCATTCTTTCACGTTTGACCTTACTGCATCCTTTGGCTTTTACCCTGCTGCGTCTCTTTATGTTTTCTCGTATTGTCCTTGACATTTCACCGCCTGATACCGCATCACATTTATTTCAACATAACATTTATTACAACATTGGCAGTTGCCCTCCCCAAAATGTCCTCACTTGTGCTGCGCTGTGGGCGGTGATCAATGGGGACGTGTGCTTCCAGTCCGCCCCTGTTGTGTGGTGTACCTCTAAGAGGATCAGCAGCTTCATTAAATAGAGAGGCCTGCAGTTCCCTATCAGCACCTGACAGCAGGTAAGAGGTGTGAGATGGGAAGACTGAGTGACTCAATGGAGAGGGAATCGCACATCACACAAGCAGCTTTCATCAAGACCATACCGACTGTTTGCTTTTTCAGACTTCAATTTTTGCGGGTGATCATGGGGACGGGAAGATATATGTTCATTGAGCGGAAAAAAGGTTTTTTTGTCAATACCTTCATATATGTGATCTGCGTCAGTATTCTATAAATCTGATCCAATGCTTTGCTTTAACCTGTGTAAAATGAACTTCAAGTAACATTGGTAGGTGAGTATATATTGTATATTGCTTTGCATAGATGTGTGTGTATTTAGCAGTTCAATCTTTATGTCCATCCCAGTTGTGTTCAGTGGTTTTTGTCATTTGTAAGGGAATAGCTCCTACACTTCTGCAAAGGTATGGAAAAAATAGAATAAAATTTAAGCCTGCATCATTGCTTTACAGACTATGCATCGCGCGCACGCACGCACACATGCACACACACACACACACACACACACACACACACACACACACACACAAACACACACACACACAGATGCACATGTTCTCTTGGCGTTGGTTGGCAGTACTGTCACATTTAATGGACCTAAGTAGAGGAAGAGGTTGCATTTTGGACGACTATTCTATTATTTATCTAAATGTTTGTTAGGGGAATCATTTGGCTTCTGTCTCGGGCTACCAACTAGGGCTAGCCACTAGATTAGTTATTATTCTTTGGTGTATTTCTACAGTTTTTTTATTTGCAATAACACAATATAACCACATAAAAATGAAAATGATGTGTACACATTCGCAACCATAAACAGTTTTAGTGATGTACAGTAACTATGGAAACCGAATTGACTGTCTTTGGCTCCTGGGGGGGGGGGGGGCATTGAATGAAGCAAATCCATGGGGCGTCATTCGTCTTAGGCCAAAAGCTGGTCCGATGGGATTTCATGTCAAACGAGTCTGTTCAAGGCTCAAAGGCGAAAAGTAATAATTGAGATCGGATTCATGTTCCTCATTCTCAATTCTCATGCAAGGCGGTCGTTTT
>NC_136942.1:15989950-16004950 GCF_949987615.1 Pollachius pollachius | reverse complement strand
TTGGAATTCATTTTCTGGACCAAACATTTCAACAATGTAGCTTGAATGACTCGTGCTTGACCTACAATGAACTGTGAAGTTTGCCTTATAAAGTATCTTGAGCACGATGATGTCCGAACAATCATTCAGATGATTTGAGCTAGCTCCCACAACAAAGAAGTAAATCAGATTCAAAATTTAAAGAAATATGAATCAGAATAAGCTATAACCAGAATCATAGTTTGAATTAAAAAACAAGCAAAATCTGAATAAAAATATTGTTTAATTAAAATGAAAATCTTTACAGAATATCATCAAGATAATGCCTGATGTTTGTATTCATATATTTTTTTTTATTTTTTTTACTTCAACAGAAGCAACCTGTTTGTCTCTGACACTGATCACTGAGATTGGGTAGAGAGATCTTGGTTCTGCATTCATGTTTTTTTGCCAGTGTTGCCAGAACCATGTTTTTGCTAGACCAGCTGTGCAGTGATTCTGGCCAGAGAACTAGTCTCTCCCAGTGAAGTCGGATTATTCTACAATTTTTTTTTGGTGTTCAGTTTGACTGTAAATTACCAAATAAGTTTCTTTCTCTGCCTGCCTGTCTGCCTCTGTAGTATGTACCCCTCTCTCTCCCCATCTCGCTCTCTGTCTCCTCCTCTCCCTCTTCCTCTCGCGCTCTGTGTTAGTGTGTGTGTGTGTGTGTGTGTGCGTGTGTGTGTGTGTGTGTGTGTGTGTGTGTCTGTGTGTGTGTGTGTGATTACACAGCCTGCTGCTGTTGGCAGGTCAGTGTGAGTAGACTGTGGGAACATGGGGAGATTATGTGTTCGACTCTGGTCCTCCATATACCTCTGGATGAGAGGAGGAGGAGCCACAAGCAAGAGCCATAGAGGGAGATGACGGGAGGGAGAGGGAAAGAGAGATAGAGAGAGGGAAAAGAGATGGAGGGGGAGAGAGATAGGAGGATTTGGGTTTTCCTGAATTAATCTCTTAGGCTTTCATTTGGGTGCATGAGATTGTGATTGTTTTGTACATCTATGTTGTTTGTGTGTGTGTGTGTGTGTGTGTGTGTGTGTGTGTGTGTGTGTGTGTGTGTGTGTGTGTGTGTGTGCGTGTGGTTGTGTGTATACAGACATTAAGGCAGTGGGTCTAATCAAACCACTGTTCCAGCGATTACACTTGAGGCTGCAAAGAAGGTTTTAGGTGGCGTCATACCTGCACGCTTGTGTGTGTGTGTGTGTGTGTGTGTGTGTGTGTGTGTGTGTGCACGAGCGTGTGTGTGGTGTGTGCTTGTCTCTACCTCTGGGTGCACATGTCAGATGTGGTGGGTGTGGCCGAGCAGCGGTTGGCTTCAGATCTGTGGCAGGGCAGCTCTGTAGGGCGCGCGCTACCGACTGATGACAGAGGGAGGGAGGGAGAGTCACTGAACACACGCGGCTCAATGCTGAGCGCAGACCGATGAGTCTGTAGTCAACTCAGCCTCTCTCTCATTACCTACTCAGACTACAGGCCATGTTCTGACCTCAAAACACAGCTTGGGCGTGCGATCCGTGTGTGTTTGTGTGTGTGTCTGTGTGTGTATGTTTTGTGGAAGGAAGTCAGTGTGAAAAACTAGCATCATTCACATGCACACAACAAAACCAACACCGAACCTGCAAGGAAGACCAGATCCTGCAAATTAAAAAGGGAAGGGAATGCTCTGGTTTTATCTTTTACCTCAACCGTCCATGTATGTACAATCTTTTTTCACCCTGTTCTTTCTTTCTCTCTATATCTCGTGTAGAGCAGCAAACACTCACCTTCTGTTTGCTATGAGCTGAGCTTTGGGCCCGTTTCCATGGCAACACCCACAGCACTCTATGAGAGCAATAGTGACAGTGCCACGATGCACGTCATTGTCCGTTTTCTCTATGGTCCCGCCCCCTTCCTCCCCCTCCCCTCTGGCTTTAATTTATATTGAAGGCTGCAATGTTCTAATTACACAAAAAAAAATTTTTTAATTATTTAGTGAATTATGTGTTAATAGTGGAGCTCATCCCACAGGAATCTTGACAATGTAGCTTCTGTCTTTAGCCAGGTTCCTTCTGCCTTCATTTAACACATTCTGGTGTAATCCATAGTTCGATCTAGAAAGACTTTAAATGCTTTCATCATCAGTCCTAGGCACTCTTTCATGATATGCATGTCCCTCACATAAATGTATGTAGATGTGATATTTTTAGTCTAGTCATTTGAATCTTTTTAAAATATTACGGGCCATTTGGTGGGTTCTGTCGTCCGCGGCGTCTCAAAATATAATGAGTGCATAGATTCTTAGCATGGAGGGCCCCAGGGGGAAACAAACCCCATTTAAGTTCCATGCTCTACCAGTTGAGCTGCCAATTGAGCTACCCAGGACCATAGCACCCTAATCTACGTTACTCTTAAAGCTTTGGTCTTGTGTAGAATCTTTGCATCTCAGCTCATTCGGAACGACGGCATAGAAAATGACATGCAGAATGACAACCAGGCCATTCAAAAGAAAACGATTCTAATCCTCTATCTTTCAGCATGTTCCTTTCAGACAAGAGGAAAAGAAAAGGGAGAGAGGGCTTGAAGGTGTAGCACTTTTTGCTAGTATAAGAAAGTGAAGAATTGTGTGAACATGAACCAACATTTAATGTGGATGTTGAATTAAAATGTTGGTATTTAAATAAAATATATTGCGTTAAAGGTTTTCACACATTGCATGAAATCCAAAAGTAAAATGGAAAATGGCTGTTGGGCTAAATATGTAGGAGACCAAGCTACAAAAGTTCCTGGAACACAGATATGGTTATGATGAGAGATATGATTTGAGGTTCTGCTTAAAAATTGGTTGGGGACTGATGAACCGCCTACAGAGAGTAGTGCTCTATTTTTGTAAACATCTATTGTTCATTTATCAATTAGAAATGGCACCAGCCACATATAACTTTATTACAAGGGTGAAACAAGCGCTTATTAATCCCTCTATTTTGACACCATGCCTATTTTATGTAGTTGTGTCTCTACTTACGTGGACTGTGCCCTGGAAAATGTAAATTCTGGACAACTGCTTGAAAAAGTCAGTGTGGAGCTAAGAGGAAGGCAGTTCTACTGTGTTTTCATTTCAATCAGACTTCTGCTTGATGCTGTATTTATAAATAGATGCTCTCTCTGTCTGTCTCTCTCTCTCACTCTCTCTCTCTTGCGCGCTCTCTTTATCATTCTCTCACTATCACTCTCTCTCACTCACTCTATTTCTCTCTCGCCCTCTCTCTCGCCCTCTCCCTCTCTCTCTAATTCTCTCGCTCTCTCTCTCACCCTCTCTCTCGCCCTCTCACTCCGCCCTCTGTCTCTCTCTCGCTCTTTCTCTCTCTCGCTCTCTCTCGCCCTCTCTCTCTCTCTCTTGCCCTCTCTCTCTCGCTCTCTCTCGCCCTCTCTCTCTCTCTCGCCCTCTCTAAGCTAAGTCAAGACCAAATTGTGTGTAGGAAGGAAGCGCGACAAGCAATTATTTTGACCTTAGCAACCTGCTCCGTCCTTAGAGTGCTTTGCACTTTGAAAAAAAAATTTGAGAAAATAAGTAGTACAGTACACACATGGCTTTCAGTGAGACTTACTGGCCACTTCTCTAGAAAATACATTCCTCATGTTTCATGGATGCCTCAATGTAATACAACCACGTGTTGGTCTTTAGACTTGTTGACTGCTTGAGTCGTTGATTAGTCACTGACTTCAATCTGTCTTTGTCTCTGTTTATCATAACTGGGATCACATCGAAGAATGCAGAAAATATCTGAATGACTGGTATTATCACGATGGAAGAAATTCATTATTAGGGTTTGATTGTAAAGATGATACAATTTCTGTACTGGTTAATATAATACTTGCTGTATGAGTCTTCTACTCATAGTATATTGCCGACATAAAAAAGCAGATTGGACTGCTCAATGTTCTTGCTGTGTCTGTGTTGTGACATCAGAACAAGTCTTTAGTTGTACCAAATATAGGACAAATCAATGCTAGACAATCTATAGCAGCGTCCGGTCTCGTGGTAAACACAGCGCTGAACATTCTAGTGGTGGCCAGGATGTGTTTGTATAGGCGCATGTGCGTGCTGATTTGTTTAGTTTTGGGAGGGAGGGAATACTGTTGTGTATCCCTGTGTTAACTATCTATTTGTGAGCACTGTGCACTATTTGGTAACACACACACACACACACACACACACACACACACACACACACACACACATTCAATCACATACACAAGATCACACACACATGCATTCACTCACACAAACAAATACACACACTCAAGAATTTCTTTTCCTCAAGAATGTATTTCCTGTATACACTGCTATATGCAGTGGGGGTTGGCCTGCATGTCCCATCATGTAGTAATTGAGTAGGTTGATGAGATGGGCCCCGGTACATTAGTTTTACAATATTGATCCAGTGAAACCGGGTGATCTAGATTACTCAGCGTGTAAAGTGCAGCAGCCACACTCAGACACTGTTGGATATAAGAAAAACACATACACTATACACACTGAGTAGATGCCTGCTCTGATTCCATAGGCGTAGAAACCAAAGGTGCTGTTGTGGTAATTTTGAGTCATGGTGATTTCAGCTAAAACTGAGCATGGCAAGTAAGCATTACTGTACAATGCACATGTCCCAAATCATGTCTAACTCACAGTCAGTCGGCTGAGAGAGGCCTCTGCTGGGACAGGCCTTTAAGCTGTGTCTGGGTGATCACACAGCTAAAAGGCCATCATGGTTTTAGGATTAAAAGTATTAAAATATTCTTAATATATTCTCTAATATTCTAGGATAATTAGATCTTTCAGCAATTTGTTCTATACCATCATAGCAAACCAGCAGGCATGGTTATATTCACATTTTTGTTGATAATCAGACTTGAAACGATTCATTTCAAAATTGTTTTGCTTGCAGCAGCACGGCGGGTGGACCTGCTCGTGTTCTAACCATGTGTAGCGATCCAGGTCTGATTCTCACCTGCGGCCCTATGTGATGTCATTCCCCCTCTCTCCATCAACCCGCTTTACTGTCTATCTGCACTATCCTGTCCTGTCCACAAAGGCAAAAAAAACAAGAAAAACATTGTCATCAAACATCATCACAGTGTACCTAAGATGTTTTCCAGCAGCGGTGCTGAGGTGTGTGAGAGGTGCACTATGTTAATGTATGTGTGCACAGTGCAGTTGTGCGTGTGTGCACAGTGCTAATGTGCGTGTGCATGGTGCTGATGTGGTTCTGCAAATCAGCAATTGTGCGGGTTGCAGTAGGGGGCCCCTTTGATATATATATGTTTCAAACAAATAGCATTTGGGGCCACCCAATATCATCTCTAATTTGTAAAGCAAATTCACATTTTATGTAAACATTTATTGATGGATATATATTGTTTTGCAAGGCTGATTAGTTGTACTTGTAATCCAGTGAAGGTGCTGCACCACTGCTGGATGAATTTAGGGGAACACTGCATTCATATGTTTTATATATATATTACTGACTACTGACACTCTTGTTTTGTAAATGCATGGTAGAGGACCACTTGATGTTAGCCTGTGTCATCACTGGCGTTTGTGTGTGTGTGTGTGTGTTTGTGTTTCTGTGTGTGTGTGTGTGTGTGTGTGTGTGTGTGTGTGTGTGCGTGTGCATTTGTGTTTGAAGTATGGTGCCTCACACTGTAATCACAATCTAAGTTTCCATAAGTACATCATGTCTTAAAGATCCCATGGCATGAAAATGTCACTTTATGAGGTTTTCTAACATTAATATGAATTCCCCTAGCCTGACTATGGTCCCCAGTAGCTCGAAATGGCTTAGGTGTAAAACGAGCACTAGGTATCCTGCTTTGCCTTTGAAAAAAACAAAGCTCAGACGCGCCGATTTGGAATTTTCCCAGTATGTCGTCATACGGGAAATGTTACCTCCCTTTCTCTGCTTTACCCGACCAGAGAATTCGGCCCGCCAATGAGACAATGAGCTACGACTGTTGTACATTTCTTTGTTATTTTGATAACCGTTCCGCTGTTGGTGTTATGGTGCATAACACGTCGGGTTCTCTGACGTCTCTGGTATTTCCACAACGAGACTCGTAGTGGGGGTTATCTCAGCCATGGTTGAGAAGGAATTGGGGGAAAAGGAACTTTGGCTTTGACTCCCTGAAGTACATGAACCGCGAGGCACCACCGCCGCGAGGCACGCTGCCCGCTTCCGAGGCGGTGGTGCCTCGTCAGCGGGCAATGGGGCTCCGGCGAGAAGCAACAATCCCTTTTTCCTCTATGTCGTGGTTCAGTCTACTTCAGATTGATGTGGAAGTGGAAGAACCAGAGACGTTGTAGAATCCGATACAGTCGTTTGAGATTCATAATATCGTATGGAGGCGCACACAGCTTCTGGCCGTGATAATATATATTATATAATATAGATCTATGTATAATATGATATTATTTATATATAGAGCTCCAGCACTCCCGCCAGAGCACCCGGAGTGTTCTAGAATATTCACAGAACATGGCCAAAGGCTATGTGCGCCTCGCCATTGCGATACATCCACTGTAAACAGAGGGCATGGTACCGTGGCTGCAAGCTGCTCAGAGCCACACTCCCACCCTCCTCCTTGACCCGCCTCTCTCCTCCTTATTTGCATTAAAGCTACAGACACCGAAACGGCGCGTTTGGGGAAAGCTCAATGTGCGAGTGGCTCGTAGTGGCTGTAATTCTGCACCACGGCTGAATTTTAGGGAACGTCTTCAAATACTGTGTTAGGGGCCCACTAATATCTATATTAAAGCATCCATAAAGTAGCATGCTATGGGACCTTTAAGCACTATGTATTCTATGCATATGTTCTTGCTTTAAAAACAAACATCAAGTACACTCACATGAGTTTATGCAAATACTTTACTGTGCGTGGCTGCTAGCTAATACATGAACCTACAGCCTACTAATTTGTGCCCAAACAACATCCCCTCACACACACACAAACACACACACACACACACACACACAATCACACACACACACACACACACACACACATACACACACAAACACACACACACACACACACATACACAATGCCTCAGGGGATGGTTCCCCTAATAATTCAGACAGACAGTATTGATCGGGCTGAGAGGGAGAAATGCTCTGGGAAAATGTCACTGGCTATAATTCCCGAACTGCCACAGTCATTTATCAAGGCCTTCTTCATCAATTCACTTGGTCCTAATGACTGGCCGCATGCAGTGCTGTATGTGAACATTTGGTGATAAGTGTGTATGTGAGTCGTTTGAGATGTGGTCATTTCACCCCTGCTCTAAGATTGATTGAATTGCCGATAAAAATGGATGTGTTTAACACATCCCTGAGACAAAAACATAATCTAGAAGTACCCTCAAAGGATATATAATACATATATACATATTCCCGTTATATACAGTGTATATATAATGGAAATTTGCAGCTCTCTAAATGAATCACAAATTCAAAACAGTAATTAATAACAGAAAAGTGAGCATTAAATACCATCTCCAAAGTCATTTCCCACAATTTAGGTTTATTCTATTTACGTTTTTAAACTCTACTACATACTACACTACAAACAAAACCAAGGTTTGTTGACCGTATAGCTAAATGCATTCCCTGGCTTGTTCATCCAGTTGTAATGGCCCTACCCTGTTATAAAAAACGACTTGCATGACAATGAACCGTTGCACCCATTTCTGTGAGATAAAAACATGCGACCCCCATCCATGAAAGATAAAAAAAGGCTACTGCAAAACCTAACCCATTCAAACACAGCTTTGCCCGAAATCTCCCACCACACAATGTAGGCCTTTCCTTGTGTAACGATAAACGGAAAAACACTACTGCCGTTCTACCCAGGGCATAATATCTACTAAACTTGGTAGGCCTCATAAGCTAAATCACATGACTTATAGGATCTTAAGTGATATGTGACAGGATTTATTCATAGATGCATCTTTTAAGATTGAACTAATGCCTCTCCGTCTAATGTCTAACCTTACCGTGTATTCTCTAAATCAAAAATAAATAGCGTAAATGAAGACCGAATTATATTCATTCTCATTCGTACACGGCCTGACATGGAGAAAGGCGAGCTTGAAGGTGTCCTCGTGGCGTCGGCCCTCGCACACGTGTAACATCGACGCACTGGTAGTCACATGGTAGTCACTGGTAGTCACATGGTAGTCACTGGTAGTCAGATGGTAGTCACTGCTAGTCACATGGTAGTCACTGGTAGTCACATGGTAGTCACTGGTAGTCACATGGTAGTCACATGGTAGTCACTGGTAGTCACATTGTAGTCACTGGTAGTCACATGGTAGTCACTGGTAGTCACATGGTAGTCGAACTCGCGCACATGTTTGCACATATACATGGTGGCAACTCCCTCCCAATCTTTCTTATAGACACTGTGATCTCTCCCCAACATGCACCCTGTCCTGATCAATCCGTGTTTGTGTGTGTGTTCTCTCTCCTTCTGCCAAATGGGTTGATATGAATTATGCAATGTGTACTTCCATAAATAGACACATTACATACACCAACCCAAAAAGTGTTGGCTTTGTGGGGGGATTTTTCTTTTCAATGTAAAAGGTTGTCAATATACACCTTTTTAACATAATTGACAGACATGTTCAGCAGAATTGACAGACATGACACCTTTTGATTTTATAAATAAGAAAATATGATGGTCCGCATAATTTGCGCTCCCTCTAACTGACTCACTGTGAACCACCTTGTTACCCAATCAAAATATTCTCTCTCTCCATCTCCCTCTCTCCGCTCTCTCTTGGTCCCTTCATTTCATAAATGAAGGGACATTGAACACCCAATGCAATGGCCGTGTGTCGCCACATTACTGTCCCAGCCCTGGCTATATTCGGTCTATTAATAGTACAAGGCATTACCCTGATGCAGGCCTCACAGCCCCCAGGAAACAAGCTGACAAGGACAGCGTCGCCCAATGTAAGGCTGCAATGACAAACTGTGAGCATCATTGGACATGGGGTCCATGAGTCTGTCAGAATGTGAGACATGCAGCCGTCCAACCAAGAGGATTGGCAGACTGCGTTCGGTCAAGCAGAGATCCGTGTCTGATTGTCTGTCTGGTTTCATGAAGACGCTAAGATGTGTATTTACCCAAAAACGGGAGGTAAAGACACTGAGGACATGTGGCATTGGCAATAATTATTCAGCTCTCAAAGATTATTCGTCGGTGAAAGACGCCAAGGAAATGGTTACCGTGTTCAGACTCTGCAACAGGATGCTCTTTGTTATGCCAAAAGTTGACCATGTATGCTAGGCTATAATTACTATATAATTGACTACGTATATGAATTAATTAGCTAGAGTTTCTCTATTGAAGCATGTTATATATGTGTAAGAGCCAGGTGGATGGAGACACTCACTGAATTTGTGGCCTGATGCCATTGTCATATGTGATGTATACTTATGTTGTCCTTCATGCATCATGAATCCCTCTACTTGATTGGTTCATCTCGTTTCCAGGAGCAACGTCCGATTGCCAAAGTACTGCATTCATATCCCCTGCCACTAATTTGAAGAAATCAAAGTCCTGCCATTTCTGATAGGTGAAGCCTGCACATAGACTACAATAGAAATATAAGAGATCATTCTCGTCTACCTAAATGCATGTATATCATTGTTTGCCTGCTTCCTGATTTTAATGGTGCCTCGTCTGTACCATCTTAACTTTAAATGTACTTAATTAATCCCAGATTGGAGAGCGGGGCTGACGTGTTGAACGTAATAAGAGTGAGCCTGCACAGTAAAAGGCTGGATGTCGCTTCGCATGGATGACACAACCGTCCATCTTAAATGGTGTGCAGCTGAAAGGGAAGCAGCGGATGTGGTAGTAGTACATTGCCAGTGTGCACTTCTTTCTTACACTGGAACATCAATCCCAAAACTCGACTACACATGCTTTCAGATTTACGAGCTGCAATCAATCAGTCTTTGCCCCCGCGCTCCATCACTCACTTTAATGAGGGGACAAATATCAAGGAAACGAAAAAAGATGGTTTGGCAGGAGAGCATTTTGAGTTGTTCATTAAGCTCTGTATGGGACACCGTTACGTCCCCAGATAAATCCAGGGGGATGAGGCGTAACTATGAATTAACCTGGGGAGAGGGAAGAGAGGGAAGCTGAAGAGGGAAAATTAGGAATTTATTGTCCACCAACAAAAGGTTCAACTGTTAACAGAAACCAATTCTCTCTTTTAAAGGGAAGAAACCAGTCCACAACAATAGCTCCTAACTTCACCAACACACAGCTCGTAACCTGCAATCCGGCCTACTGGCCCTGACTTTAGCTCGCCTCCCCTCTTTTTTCTCCAGGCCTTGGTTGGAGAGTCGCCCTGGGTGGGGCGACCCCCACCCAGGACACAGACACAGCCGCACACAGCACTATGGCCGTCGCAGACACTTTTCAAGGTTTTGGGCTCGTTCCACCACAGCCCTTTTGAAAGTGTGAATCAGCTCTGTGCCATTGCAGGCTGCCATTTATTATGTCTGCACAGACTCTGCAATAGAACGGCAAAGGAGTATTTCAAGTCAGAGACATTTGGCCCCTGAATCATTTGACATTTGCCAGCATAAAGCTGAAGATGACAGATGAGATAGTGACCTGTGGTCCTCCACACATCCAGTAACACAGACGGACACACACTCACGGACACACAAACATACACACACGCACAAAAGGTTAGAACAATCTTGAACTGTATCCCTGTTCACTGCTGTTTAGCCTCATTTCACTCCTCATTACCGTAATTTCCTTCTTTCATAACAGACAGAAGGCTTCTGAAAGGAGGGCTCAAAACGTGCACGCTAATGTTTATTTGAATAGTGTGGTGTGGTGGTGATGCACACATGTGAAGGATTAGCCCTAATTTGTTTGGCTCACTTTCCCTGTTTTTGTCCATATGGTTCATCTTGTGCAGAACAACTTACGACATGATGCTTGGGTTAGTACGATGTGACTTGTGTGTTAATTAGTGGGAAACGATTAGGATAGCACTGTTGTTGTCGTTTTTGGATCTCTTAATGCTGCTGTCTTGAATTTCCTTTTGGCCCACAGGGGTTATGGTGAGGTCAATGCTCTCTTTTTGCCCATCTGCTCCAATGAATGAATGATCATTAATTCATGCCAGCGGGATTGATTCGCTTTCCTCTCCCCTGTAGCGAGCCTGAAATAAGAGCCAGTTTGAAAAGCATTTAAGAACTGTAACTAGTTGGCCTGTCCCTGGAACGAGGGGAGACGGAGTCCGGATGAATGGACAGACACCAGGCTGGTTAACCCAGAGCGCCACATGGCTCTGGCTCAATTTTTTATTTTTGATTTGTTATCAAAAATAACAAATGTTTAATTCGCTTTTCCTAAGGTTCCTTGGAGGAACAGACTCCCACTTGTGCTGTGGCCAATATTCTACTGAGCAACAGTGTTGTATATAAAAGTTTGGTTTCCAAACAGTTTCTTGACTCAAGGAGGAAATAGGTTGTATTTTTAGATAGAAGGTGCATAATTTAAACGACTGAAATGAGCTTGCTATAGTTTGGCTTCTTTTAGGGAGACAGGTTTGGTTTTATTTACGGGCATACAGCTGCTGAAATGTATCTAATCAACATATATTGTACTGACGATTTCTAGGTAAATGTATTAGGATTTAGATGCAGTAAATAATTCAATTAAATTGTATTTTATTGAATTTAATGGTATTGAATTGAATTGAATTAAAATTGAATTAAATCTATTTAGTTTCAGTAATCAATAAGGACACAAACTTAAGCAGTTCAATGTAGTGCAGCTGTATAAATTCAATTTATCTAAGAAAATATCCAAAATGGACAGCTTAATGAGCTGTCAATAGTTCACTAAATGATGTACTGATCTAAATGATTACCACATCCCCCGAAGTAGACTCTTTTGGTTTTTATGGATATCAAACTAAACACACGTTGCAGAACATATATCTTTCATCAGCTTTGTCTGTTTTTCCTCCTTGCTTTCAATTTCCACTTCCTGCTTCCTGCCTTTGCTAACTGTGTCTCCTCCCTCTCTTCCCTGTTCCAACCTTCTCCTCTCCCTGTCCTCCCTCTATCTTTCCACCAGGGCTCCTTTGGAGTGGGGATGCTGGATATCGATATACTCCTGGTGTCCGCGTGGAAGCTCCTTTAAACACACACTCAAGCCATTCCCCTTCGCTATGGCAACATCCCCGCCTGAGAATGGCCTTCCCTCACCCTCCCCCAGCCAGCCTCACTGCTAGGGGAGAGGCCGGGACGGAGCGCTGAAACCCCAGGGCTGCCCAGCTAAAATCTCCCAAAACATGTATGGTACCTTCCTTGGCTCCACGGGGGGAGGGTCTACATGTATTCTATTCTATTTATTTATTTTTATTTATTTATTTACCAATCCACAGTCCATTCATAAACAAAGTCGCGCCGATTCAAACGAGTGTTGATGTGTGCGCGTGCGGCTGACGCGTGTGAGGCGAGGCAGAGTTCACGAAGAAAGTAAACCAAACAAAGCAGGGAAAAACCCAGGGAGGAGGAGAATCAAAGCGGAGGGGTGAGGAACACTGAGACAGGAGGACAAAAGGGCGCGCGAGGAAGAAAGCAAGAGAGAAAGCGATGGTCCTCTACACCACCCCGTATCCCAGTGCCTGCCTGCACTTCCTGGATGGCCTCTCCTGGAGCCTGGTGTTTCCCTGCTATTGGCTGCTGGACCGGCTCCTGGCGTCGTGCGTGGCCACGTCGCTCGAGAAGCGCCGGCGCTCCCAGGACCCCTGCTCCTTCCTGACCCTGTGCGTGCTGGTCTCCGTGCCCCTCTACCTGCTCTTCTTCCTGCTGTCGCTGCCCTTTGGCCTGCTGGGCTTTCTCCTGTGGGCCCCCCTGCAGGCCGTCCGACAGCCCTACCTCTACACATACAGCAGGTCAGTGTCACTCACAGCCCTACCTCTACACATACAGCAGGTCAGTGTCACTCACAGCCCTACCTCTACACCTACAGCAGGTCAGTGTCATGTTAGCCCTACAGCTACAGCTACAGCAGGTCAGTGTCACTCACAGCCCTACCTCTACACCTACAGCAGGTCAGTGTCACTCACAGCCCTACCTCTACACCTACAGCAGGTCAGTGTCATGTTAGCCCTACAGCTACAGCAGGTCAGTGTCATGTTAGCCCTACAGCTACAGCAGGTCAGTGTCATGTTAGCCCTACAGCTACAGCTACAGCAGGTCAGTGTCGCTCACAGCCCTACCTCTAGGCCTACAGCAGGTCAGTGTCATGTTAGCCCTACAGCTACAGCTACAGCAGGTCAGTGTCATGTTAGCCCTACAGCTACAGCAGGTCAGTGTCATGTTAGCCCTAGCTCTACACCTACAGCAGGTCAGTGTCACTCACAGCCCTACCTCTACGTCTACAGCAGGTCAGTGTCGTGTTAGCCCTACCTCTACACCTGCAGCAGGTCAATGTCATGTTAGCCCTACCTCTACGCCTACAGTAGGTCAGTGTCATGTTAGCCCTTCCTCTACGCCTACAGCAGGTAAGTGTCATGTTAGCCCTACCTCTACACCTACAGCAGGTCAGTGTCATGTTAGCCCTACCTCTACGCCTACAGCAGGTAAGTGTCATGTTAGCCCTACCTCTACACCTACAGCAGGTCAGTGTCATGTTAGCCCTACCTCTACGCCTACAGCAGGTAAGTGTCATGTTAGCCCTACCTCTACGCCTACAGCAGGTAAGTGTCATGTTAGCCCTACCTCTACACCTACAGCAGGTCAGTGTCATGTTAGCCCTACCTCTACGCCTACAGCAGGTAAGTGTCATGTTAGCCCTACCTCTACGACTACAGTAGGTCAGTGTCATGTTAGCCCTACCTCTACACCTACAGCAGGTCAGTGTCATGTTAGCCCTAAATCTACACCTACAGCAGGTCAGTTTCACAGCCCTATACCTACAGTACATCTGTATCACTCAATCCACACCACCAACAGGATTTCGTTTGACTATGAGTCAAGAATGTCCATCTATATGGACCATTACTATGCATTTCAAAGATACATGTGACGAATATGACATTTCCAAATGGAAATTGGTCTCGCTGACCCAAAAGGTAGCCATAACCTGAGCTGATGAGGCCCTGTGAGTTTGTGTTGATATAAAAAAACGACAACTACTGTACAAGAAGTGTGCTTCAATTAAGAATGATCTTGTATCAGCGAGATATGTGACGATATGTGATGCTTCAAGCTTACACCCTCATGAATGGCTCCTGATCTTCCCTTGTGCCCTGAAGGCCGGACAAACACCAGGCCGAGCAGGGGCCGGCGGGGCCCGGGGGGGCCGGCTCTGCTGAGTGGAGGCCCCAGGGAAGGAGCTTCTGCTTCTGCAGTGCCAATGTGTGCCTGCTGCCCGACTCCCTGGCCCGGTTCAACAACCTGACCGACACCCAGAGCAGGGCCCGCGAGGTGGGCCGGAGGATCCGCAACGGAGCCAGTCGGCCCCAGATCAAGATCTACATCGACTCGCCCACCAACACCTCGATCAGGTAAGGAGGAGCTACTCCACCTCCCAGATGGACGGGTATCAAACAGAAAGAGTTGGAAATAGTTATCAATAAGTATTTCACCTTTGATCAAGCTTTGCTGAGAGGAAAGACTTATTATTTCCGTGACTGACTTATTTATTATATTATACATTTGAGTTATTCCATAGGTCAGGGGTGGGTTTTTATTGCATTCAATTAAATCGCTACACAATCTGATTCTAATTAGCAAGAGAGAGAGAGTGGAGCTTGCCATTGAATTCATTTGGTTTGGTGATTTCTTGGAATAAAATCTCCATACTCTTGATCCTGGATGGCACGTTAAAGGCTCCCTCCTTTCGAAGAGTGTCCCAGAGTATTCCCAGCTTTCATTTCTAACTTTGTTTTAC